>NC_069507.1:46354958-46509958 GCF_027579735.1 Bombina bombina | reverse complement strand
ATCAATCGAGTGTGCTGTATATCACTAACAACCAATAGAGGGTGCTGTATGTAACAAACAATCAATAGAGGGCTCTGTATATCACTAATAACCAACAGAGTGCGCTGTATATCACTAAACCAACAGAGGGCGCTGTATATCATAACAACCAATAGAGGGCGCTGTATGTAACTAACAATCAATAGAGGGCTCTGTATATCACTAACAACCAATTGAGGGTGCTGTATGCAACAATCAATAGAGGGCTCTGTATATCACTATCAACCAATAGAGGGCGCTGTATATCACTAAACTAATAGAGGGTGCTGAATATCATAACAACCAATAGAGGGCGCTGTATATCATAACAACCAATAGAGGGTGCTGTATGTAACTAACAATCAATAGAGAGCTCTGTAAATAACTAACAACCAATAGAGGGCGCTGTATATCACTAACAACCAATAGAGGGTGATGTATAATTTATTGAGGATATTCAGCTCCCAAATTTGAAAATACAATCAAATAGTTCTACAAGAGTCTATTTAGTAAAGCCTGTTTTTAGTTGCAAATCATCTGTGGGTAGTTTTGATTTACATATTTCAATTTATATTCTTTTTATATTCTTTCTAAGTCTTCTCAAGTAAAATAAAGAGTGCACAGGTATATGATTTGAATATTCAACACTTACTTAATTTGTATGCTTATACTTAAATGTTATGCTGGAGTGCTTAGTAGTTTATTGATGATCTCCAATTGATTACTGATAGTTTAAGTTTCTGATCACAACAATACTGAAAATTGATATTATAAAGGAATAATGACATATACCATACCACACCTTTTTAGTAGACAGCACTAAATGATCAGCTATAAGAATGGCACTTTATAGAGCTTTACAGGTTGTATTATATTTATACATGTGTAAGGACTTTTCTGTCACAGCCATCAGAGATAACTTTACATATATGGTAATTAGCTGTCAATCCCTGACTTAAAATCATAATCATAACAATTTGTTGCTAGATTTTGGTCTTTTTCTATGTATAGCTTGCAGATCCTCTCCAAAATGTTAGTTTTTATTTTGGTGCTTCATATTACCCAGAACATTTAGGATTTGAGGATATTACCAGGATAGGCTCAATGACCTAAATATGTATAGCTTAGAGGAGAGAAGGGAAAGAGGTGATATGATAGCAACTTTCAAGTACATTAAAGGGTTTAGTAAAACTGAGGCTGTGGGTATTTTACATAAAATGGAAAATTCAAGAACAAGGGGTCATGAGCTCAAGCTAAAGGGTAGTAGATTCAGGAGTAATTTGAGGAAGCACTTCTTTACAGAAAGAGTGATTGATTTATGGAATAAACTTCCTCAAGAGGTAGTAGCAACAAACACTGTGGGGGACTTTAAAAATGCATGGGACAAGCATAAGGCTATCCTACGAACTAGATAAGTTTATACTGTTAGGTAAGGTCGGGCAGACTTGCTGGGCCTATGGCTCTTATCTGCCGTCAATATCTATGTTTCTATGTTTCTATATTCAGATCCCAAAACTGAAAATGTGATAAAATAGCTGTAAAAGAATCTAAGCCTGTTATACTGACTGACTGGCTGCTGATGAGTAAATGGCATACCCTTTAACTCATATTTCTATATCCCCGATTTTTTTAGTGTATTTTATCTTATTTTTTAAATAATAAAGTTACCATTTTTTTCTATGATCCTCGCTGGATTTCTTTGTTGGATTTCCAATATATGCAAAGCATTGATGGGTAGTTTAATTTGCATATTTAAATGTATGCTAATATATCTGCCATCTATATATTCTTACAGTCTCCTCAAGATCAATAAACATTTAGCATATATATATATATAATGTATATCAGTTTGCATTAATCAGTAGTGTATTGTATATCATGAACAGTCAATAGAGAATGCTTTATATCCCAAACAACCAATAAAGGTTCTATATGTTTTGTGTTATATGAACAACCAATAGTGCTATTTTTGTGTTAGTGACATAAAGTGCTCTCTGTTGGTTATTTGTGATATACAGCACTCTCTGTTGGTTGTTAGTGATATACAGCGCCCTCTATTCTATTGGAATTTTTTATGAACAGGCTCTTAGAGATATTTGTTAAGATTTTAGATTTGGGAACTGAAAAAAAAATTCACATAAGACCTGCAAGCTACACAAGGGGAGTCCAATACCTAATACAGTTTTTTTTTCCCTTCTATACACTTTACTAAATATTTCATTTTAATACCTAGTGTAAATAAAACAATATAAGCTTACTTATTCCAAAGATGTAGTTTCAATTTGATGTTATAAAGCAGTGATAATCTATAGATAATAATAAAACATGAATTAAGAGCTTGCAATAAACAGTGATGTATTGCATATCCTGAACAGCCAATAGAGAATGCTTTATATCCCTAACAACCAATAGAAGAGAGAATGCTATTTTTTTTTATATGAACAACTAATAGAGAATGCTTCATATCCCTAACCACCAATAGAGGGTGCTATTTTATTGTTAGTGACATTCAGTGCCCTCTGTTGGTTATTCGTGATATACAGGACTCTGTTGGTCGTTAGTGATATACAACGCCCTCTGTTGGTTGTTATTGTACTTGAAGAGACTTTTAGAATGAATATATTGCATATATTAGCGTATATTTGAATATGCAAATGAATTACCCATAGATCTTTTGCATGTAAAAGTCTCTTCTTAGACTCTTTTAGAGCTATTTAATAATGTTTTGCCAGATTTGGGAGCTGAATATCCTTAAATATTGTGTCTGATATGAATCACTAAATTGGAAGAAAAAAAAAAATTCATAGGGGATCTGCAAGTTACACAAGGGGAGTCTAATGTCTAGTACAAAATTTTACACATTAGTTTAAATCTAGTTTTCAATGTAAACAATACATTGACCATCTCAATTTCTGCATCTTATTTGAAACTTTTCTTCTGGTCACAATTGGTGCTAAATACTTTAATAAATATTTAGAACAAGATATTAGTGCTGGCACACGATGTTAAGATTAGGAAGTAAAAAATCAGTGCGGCCACTGACCAGGTGTAATTGAAGATTTATTACGTTACTGCAAAAGGCAAACAAATCTAGGCTAAACTATTATCTATTTCATCTTCATTGTACTTGAGAAGGCTTTTAGAATGAATAGATAATATATATTAGCACACATTTGAATATGCAAATTAAATTACCCATGAATATGCAAATTAATATTACCCATAAATACTCTGCATGTAAAATCAAACTTTTAGACTCTTTTAGAGCTATTTGATAATGTTTGCCAGATTTGGTATATGAATATCTTTAATAAATGTTAAGTCTGATATGAGTTACCAAAAGAGAGAAAAAAATTACATAAGACTTGCAAGCTACACAAGGGGAGTGCAATACCTAATACAAAGTTTTTTTCTTCTTCATTTTACACTTTATTAAAGGTTTCATTTTAATACGTAGTGTAAGTAAAACAATATACGCATACTTATTCTAAGATTTAGTTGTAATTTCGATGTTATAAAGCAGTGACAATCTGTAGACTGCCATTAATAAAACACAAATAAAGAGCTTGCAATAAACAGTGATGGTAGTGAAAAGCCAATAGAGAATGCAATTTTTTTTTTTGTTACATGAACAACCAATAGAGAATGCTTAACCACCAACAGAGGGTGCTATTTCTTTTGTTAGTGACATACAATGCCCTCTGTTGTTTATTCGTGATATACAACACACTCTGTTGGTTGTTATTCTACTTGAAGAGACTTTTAGAATGAATATTTGCATATATTAGCATAGATTTGAATATGCAAATTAAATTACCCATAGGTCCTTTGCGTGTAAAAGTCTCTTCTTAGACTCTTTTAGAGCTATTTAATAATGTTTGCCAGATTTGGGAGCTGAATACCCTTAAATATTGTCTGATATGAATCACCAAAATAGATTGGGAAAAAAAATAAAAAATTCATAGGGGATCTGCAAGTTACACAAGGGGAGTCTAATGTCTAGTACAACATTTTACACATTTCAATTTTAACTAGTATTCAGTGTAAGTAATACATTGACTATCTCAGTTTCTGTACTTAAATGAGGTTTTAAAGACAGTATATATTCTAGGAAGCTTATTTGAATTTCTATTTTCTAAAACATTTCTCCATATCACAAATCAGTGCTAAATACTTTAAAAAGTATTTACGATAAATTATTAGTGCTACTGCTGACTCACGATGTTAAGATTAGGAAGTAAAATCAGTGTGACCAGGTTTAATTGAAGATCTGCAAGGTACACAAGGGGAGTCCAATACCTAATTCAAAGTTTTTGTTTTTTTTCTTCTATACACTTTACTAAGTATTTCAAACTAATACCTTACCTAATGTAAATAAAGCAATATAAACTTACTTATTCCAAAGATTTAGTTTCAATTTGATGTTATAAAGCAGTGATAATCTATAGACTTCGAATAATACAATATAAAATTAAAAAGTTGCTAAATTCTTCTTTAATTGTTTTATTTATTCTGCTCACAACACTGATCATGACTTGCTAATCTATATAAAAACCTCTTGATCGCCAATCAGCACTACAAATGTTTTATGATCTGTGACATGAAACGTTTGTCCTACTGACTTGTGATCAAGAAATATTTCTATATATTAGCATGGTTAGGCACAGGCAAAGGCTGTGGTGGATATTTTCCAAAGTACAGACCTTAGTGAAAGACACCAAGGTAAATTTGAAATTAAAAACATTATTTTATAGTGCTTGGTGTTATTATACTGATGCAGATACCACGGACCCTATAACCAACCCTTGTCTGGCTATATGCATGTGCCAGTGTCATAGAGCTGGGTGTTATTATACTGATGCAGATACCACTGACCCTATAACCAACCCTTGTCTGGCTATATGCATGTGCCAGTGTCACTACTGTATCTTTGTATAGAGCTGGCTGTTATTATACAGATACACATCCAGTATTTCACTCAGGCTTTATTTATTCCATATCTTATCACCCAATATCGCTAGAAGTCTCTTGACAAGCCATTAACTTTTCACACCACATATTTTTTTTATTCCTATTATTTATTCAGAAAGATATACTAAGGTTGTGGCGAACACTGCAAGGACTAGTCACGGACACCAGTGTCCGTGTACGGACACCTTGCCTATCCCTGTATATTAGCAAGTAACGATCAGTGTGAGCAGGTTGGATGGAACTTTTTTTAGATAAGATCTTAACATTACAATAGTATGATAAGGGCAAGAGGAGTATATAGCAAGACATCAGGAAAATAAGCATGCCCTGCTAAAGGTAATCTGAGGGAGGAGATGATGATAATGCAGCCAGCCACCGGCAGAAAGACAGAATAAAAATGCAGCGTAAAACACAATATGAGAAAGTATCCAATAATTTTTTTAAATACAGTATCATATAAATATAGTATCATATAAATATATTAGGCAAAATAAATAAAACTATAAAAAAATATTTTTAAATTAATTTTAAAAAAACATAGCGCAATGCAAATTAAGGGCTATGCAAAGCAGTGCTACTGCTTACTGATCCTCATCCGGAACGATAGTTACACAACCTAAAGCATTAGGGACTGATTAGGCTGCTACACTCCAGTGGCTTAACTGCTCATATGCAAATTAGTATGTGCGTTCATGAGAAATGATTTACGAGTCGATCAAGATTGGAAGTAATGCACATAACCAAAGACAGGTAAAGAGGTAGGTGGAGCTTGGTGGCCATTTTAAACTGATTAAAAGAAAAATGTTTACGGGGGGCGTGTCTAGGCAGCGGCCATGCTTGGTCGCAATATCTGTGGCTCTGAGTTGAAAGTTCCTAACCCGCCGGTTATTGAGCCCATCCTGCAACTTAGACTAAAATCATTGGTAACTTTAAACAGCCTACAAACTGTGGATCCTAACGTCACCAAATTTGCAGAGTTCATGAAATCTAGACCCAGACCTGGACCACTGGAACCTTAGGCGGCGGCCTCACCACAAGGAATCAGCACCCCCCCCCCCACATTTGGGGTATAGCAGTTGTGTTTTAACTGCTTTTTCTACTTCTACAAGAGAACCATCACCCATAAAAAGGGACAACTCTGATCCATAACTTCAAAGCAGCCACATACAGGCTCCGCAGCAACATTTCATATTTGCATTGAAATGATGGAAGCATTGGATAGATGGGAGCGCGCTATATCCTAGGCGATATGGGACCATTACCAGAGCCTGGAGAGGGAACTCTGTGAACTGTTACTACCTGGGAGAGACACAGAGGCGGTCAACTAAGAATCTTGGACCCGCCAACAAGGGGCTATGAGAATGAGCTTACGAGTGGCCCGATCTTCACTAACACCACCGGCTCATCTAACCATACAGGCTGTGCCGGGGACCCCAAGAATGATCCGCTGCCCATATCGGAACCCAAACAGGAGGTCAATGCAGCACCGGGGACCCTAACCTACCCTAAGCAGGCGCTTATTCCGCAAATGAAGTCCGCACCTGAGATGGAGGTGGAAACCCCCCTTGTTTTGATAGAGGAGACGGTTTGCTTTACTGGCACAGAGCCGACTTACCGGGATCACCAGATGACGCAGGTCGTTTTATTTATCAGCTCCACAGTATCTGACCCCGCACAACAGCAAGTTGAGATTTTTCTCACCTGACTCCTTACGGTCGCACCTAGGACCGGAACCGGAGGCTCCGATGCTTTGAATCAATGCCTCCCTCTAACGGGTTTACATGACGGGCACCCACAAGACAGCAGGTACTGGGCACAGAACTCACCTTACTTAGGATTCCGACAGGGTGTGGGGTGAACTAATGGACACTCTGACTTGTGATGCAGGCCTGCGAGTGACAAGGCCATAAAAACAATTGTGATAAACCACTATGGCTCAGTGATACCCCTGCTTATATTGGATTGGCTAGGAGGTAGTTTTACATCATGAAGACTTATGGTGGGGGGCCTTGACATAGTCTGCCCTGTGTTTATCCTAGGTAAGTCTCATGGATTAAGGGGTCACGTGATACCTAACTTGTGGTTTATATTTCCTGATCAGTGTTGGCCTCATACATATCCTGTTCTAATGTCCCTACATGCTCATTTGCAATAGCATCGTTTGTCCCCTGAGGTGTTTGAATTTTTTTTTTTATATATGCTTGGGGGGTAACAATATTATGCTGGGACCTATTATTAAGGCCTTCTTCTGTTACGGAGAGGGCAGAGGTGGGGGTGGGGAGGAAGAGAGAAAGAGAGAGAGAAGCCCTTGTACTCCTGATGGCTTTTAGTTTAAGACTCAACTAATGGCTTTAGTCTCCCCATGCCAATCCACTTGCAAGCTTTCTCCCTGGGTTCTATGCTCAACGTATGCCTTTTAGACTCCAAGGTATCACTCACATTTTGTTTCCCACTGGTTACTTAAGTTGTTAAAGTTATTCAATTGCTTATGTTTTTCACATTATTTACATTTCTAAAAGTTGAGGATAGAATGATCTGCATTTATAACGCACCTCACTGACTCACTGAGATGATAATATCCCATAGCTGCTAGGATTCTAGATACTTCTGAACCCCGTTCTCCACAAAACCTAGGGTCAAGCATAGTAGATGGTCACTATATTGTTAAATCATTACAATAGCCTAACATATGATTCGTCACTCACACATAGGCAAGTACACATATAGATAGGCTTTATCCTTTACTATCCTGTAGTGACATCTTCGGTTATATTTTCTATTGGCTGCTTGGTCAGAAATATTAGTGTGATGGTTCCTATATTATTATATATGTCAATTCTATATGTCAGTCTTACAAACTGGGCCCAAAAGAGGTCCTGCAACTCTTCTCCCTTACACTCCCCGCCCTAATTTTTCCTGGTCATCAGTGGTCCAAAAGTGGCCGATATGTTTCATTAAGGGGAAATTGTTTATTGTTCATTAACAAGTACATAATGTTATTAATACCAAAAAGTAAGAAAAAGAGGTCTTGCATTGTTCATCTAACCTTTTATATCGAAAAGTCAAATAATGTCGATTAATGTATAATCTTTGTCATGCCTTTTCATGTCTTGATCTTTGTATATTTGCTGCCGCATGATGTTTGTTCCTGTTTATTTAATTCCTCAATAAAAATCTTAAAAAGTAAAAAAAAAAAAAAAAGAAAAAAAAGAAAAGAAAAACGTTTTCACAATTACAGTTATTGCTTTCTAGCTGGTGTACCATTGACCTGGTTCAGGACACTTGTTTATTATGTTTAAGCAGGTAGGTAAAAAGTATGATAGGGTGTAGACTGTCCCTTTAAGGAGTTATGTTGTTCTGAATTCCATAATGTTAAGTCCTTTCACACACTGAAAGATTTACGGGTTTAGATATAATTAATTTGTTCACTAACATGGTGAAGATCTTGAGTATCCTCGGTTATTATTGCTAATATTTCAAATTATAATTGTTTCTTTATTTCTTTTAATAGATATGTTTTTCCTTTTAAGGTTTCCTAACTCTCCTAAGTCATTGATGAGCACCCAAGCCATTTGGAACATGAGGTACCTGTAATGAAATCACTACTCCCCTAACACAGCGATATACTTTTTCCATACACTTAAATGATATCTTGCAAATGTCACACTCTTAATATCATCTCCCAAAACGTGAGAGGGATGGACTGTCCCTCCAAACGAAGAATGGCATTACACAACATTAAACAAAGGGGTGGGGATATAATTTTATTACAAGAGACACATTTTAGATCTAGGAACATACCAAAATACTTCTCATCCATGTACACCCAGCATTTCCACAGAACCAATCCGGCAAAAAAACCTAACGGGGTTAGCATCCTTATCAACAAAGCTACTCCTTTCTCACTCATACATCTTGACAGAGATAAAGAAGGGAAATACTTGAGCATTACTGGACTTATCTATGGAAAGCCAATAACAATAGTTAATTTGTATGCACCAAACAAAAACCAAGATGTTTTTAGCAAAAAAGTAACAAACATGCTTATTCCCCTGATTAAAGGCCCTCTGCTGATAGCGGGAGATTTAAATGTCACATTAAAGCCTTTAATGGATTGCTCAATATCTTCCTCCAGGGTCCCATTGAGTGCTTTGCAGTCAATTTGGGAAAACTTGAAACTACTCACCCTACATGATTCCTGGAGATATATGCACCCACATAAGAGAGACTACACTTTCTTCTCCAACCCTCACAAAATATACTTTAGGCTGGATTACATTTTAGTAGACTATCTGGCCTTAGCCTATTTCGCCAAGGTTAATATCTCACACACAACTTGGACAGACTATTCAATGGTCACTTGTCAACATACAGCTTGCTTCCATTGACCCATAATTCCGTTTGCGTGCGCTCGCAAACCAATAAATATGCTGTCGTATGCAATTTCATTTATCGAATGTTTCCAATGGTGCGTTATACCTTAATATTGGCAGCCGGACTCCGACTGCCGAAAAAATCTTTGTGTCCCATAGAAAGTAATAGAAGTCATTAATCGATAAATTATACCAGGTTTCCAATAAAAGCGCAAACTGTTAATACACTGTCGGAGGCTGCCGATACATTGAGAAATATTACACCCAGCTCAACTAGGTGTAAAAGAGGAAAATTGTGCTTTTTGAGACCTATTTTCTATTAAAATGATAAAACTTTCAAATAATGCAAGTGTTTTAATGTAGAAATAAATTGTTATAAGTAATATTTATTGTTGTCTCATGTATAGGAATAGTTGAACTAATATTCTAATAGAAATATCAGTATATATTTAAATATAATAATATATGCAAGAACATATCTACAGAATGCAAACTAGACCTATGCCTAAGGCAGCAATAAATATTACTTATATTTATGAAGTGGTAAATATAATTATATTGAAAAATAGTATTTGATTATAAAAAATATGGATAAGTGTATCTTTATTTTTCTTGAGAGGTGATCACAGGTAAGGAGCTTGGACGTTAAACGTAAATTCTATATCGTAAGGTCGGGTTAACTTAGCAACTAATTGACTTTCAAGAAATCCGACGTTAGATGGAAGCGTTAACACAACATTAACTTACAGCTACACGAAAAGAGTGACTGCACGCAATGCACAAAATATTTCAATGGTAACCTGGTACTAAAATGGAGCCATAAATTACTTTTAGCTGTCGACCGCTTCGGTAGCTTACGGCTCCATTTTTAACAACTCAATGGAAGCGAGCTCTAAATTGGCCTTCTATACCTGTAAGACCATACCACTGGAGACTGGATGAATCTATTCTTCTAGACTCTGATTTTAGAACCAAACTAGAGAAGCACTTAGAGGTATTCTTCTCCATTAACTCCAGATGTGACATGAACCCAGGGCCGATCTGGGAAACACATAAGAGTTATCTCATAGGAGAACTAATCAAAATAAATCTTATGTTCACTCTCTCAACAATAAAAAGGGGCACACTATAGAGGACACAAATAAAATAGCAGAAGAATTTAAAAACTTCTACCATAAATGATATAATTTGACACCAGGCAGGCAGGAAGAAACACATAAAAAATACTGTGCAGACTATCTACAAGATATTCCTGTCCCCACCTTCCCAAGGCCCTAAAAGATAACTTAGATACACCAATTTGAGTGGAGGAGGTATGGGTAGTCATAAAAAATTTGAAATCTAGTAAAGCACCGGGCCCTGATGGTTTTTCTTGGCTCTACTATAAATATTTTAACTCTCTTATGGCCCCGCGTCTCACCAATCTTTTTAACCAAATACCAGAGCAAATACAATTCGCAGATACTATGCTTCAGGCACATATATCAGTTCTGCCCAAACCTGGTAAACCCCCTGATTCTCCAGCCAACTTTAGGCCGATATCTCTTCTCAATGTCGACCTTAAGATTTACGCCAAAATTATTGCCAATAGAATAAGCCCAATTTTACTGTCTATAATTCATCATGACCAGGTGGGTTTTGTCCCACAAAGGGAGGCAAAAGATAATACTATTAAAGTTCTAGATCTTTTAGACTCACTCAAAGCAAACAAAACCCCAGCAATATTCCTATCCACAGACGCAGAGAAAGCGTTCAATTGTTTAGATTGGACCTTTCTGCTTACTACCTTGTCCCATTTTGGCTTTCCCTCTACTTTTATACAAAAAATCTTTGCCTTATATAGTAACCCCTCAGCATGCATAAAGGTCAACGGATGCCTCTCGGACTCTTTTGAGATTAGAAATGGATCCCGTCTGGGATGCCCCCTCTCGCTCCTTCTATTTATCCTAGCTCTGGAACCCCTAGCAATCAAACTCAGACTAAACCCTAAGATTCAAGGAATACAAATCAATCAGCAGACATATAAATTGGCAATATTTGTCGATGACATTTTGTTAACCCTCACAAATCCATGCAAATCCCTTCCCACAATTCAAGAGGAACTCACAACATATGGTTCAGTTTCCAACTTTTTGGTGAACTTTTCGAAATCAGAAATCCTGCCAATTAACATCCCCCCATCAGAGCTCCCTAGTTTAATGCAAAGGAGCCCCTTCAAATTACAGAAACACTCATTAAAATATCTTGGTCTTCACATCTCCCCTGACCCTAAGATCTTGCGAAAATATAATTACGGAAAATTAATAGAGGAATTCCATCACATAGTACATACTTGGTTACCGAAAAATATTTCTTGGCTACGGAGGATACATGCGGTAAAAATGATGCTCTTACCCAAAGCACTATACCTTTTTCAAACACTCCCAAATATAAAAGTATCTAGGGAAATTTTGTTATTATAGAGGATAATAAATGACTATATTTGGAGGCGTAGACTCCCTAGGCTATCGAAGCAGACAATGCTCCGTCTGGTGGAGGAGGGAGGCCTAGGAGTCCCCAACTTATGGGCTTATAAACAAGCTATCTCCTTGCAGAGAATAGTAGAATGGACCAGATACAATGAAGAGACAGGAAAATGATGAATACAATTAGAAACCCATATATCAGGCACACCACACTTATGGATAATAATTTGGAACCAAGACCCAGACACCAAACTGTTAATGTCCAATCCTTCCTCAGCTATACACACAACCTGGTCAGACTGGGTTAAGATATGTAACAAATACCCACACATAACAACTAAATACTCCCCACTATGCCTATTAATAAACAACGAATTTCCGACGGGTAAAAAGTTCCTCTCGGGGAAATATAACTGACTTTAAACAAGTTATTCCGATCTACCAAATAACCTGAGATGTGAAAATGCTGCCTAAGGATCAACTGGATTCAATCTGTAGTGGTATTCTAAAACCTGCGCTGTCACTAAACAAAACATTATATCTACTCACATAAGTTAAAAAATGACCTTATTAGGTCGCAAACAGTCTTTGAGTCACTGTGCACAAACACAGAACCACCCAAAAAAACTGATCTCGGTTCTCTACAAAATGATTTTAAAATTCCAAATGCTACCTCTTCCGGTCTATGTCGGACGCTGGGAGAGGGAATTAGGAAGAATAGCAACAATAAAAGCTTGGATACCTAGATTCAAATCTTTAGCCAAATCAGCACATTCAGCTAGGGCCCTTGAAACCAACATAAAAGTGATGATAAGATGGTACTTAACACCAACCAAAATAAAACACTTTTTTCCATCAGCCAATGATAGATGTTGGAGAGGTTGCGGACATAGGGGAGACATGCTACATATCTGGTGGGAATGTGGGGGCATTAATTCATTCTGGAGTCAAATTTCCTTGGAAATTGAATCAATCCTAAAAGTCCAGATAACACTGACTCCGGAAATAGTACTTCTACATGATAATCCAAAAATCCCATGTAAAATTAAAAAAAAATATTTTCCTCCTTATCCTTAATGCATCAAAACAATTGATACCAAGGAAATGGAAAACACCAAAAATTCCAAACTTGAAAGAATGGAAATCCGAGGTTGAGACCAATATTACCTTGGAGAGATCTTACTATTGGAAGCTGGGGAAGCTAGACCTTTATAGGGACATGGTATTATACTGGGAAACATACACACAAACAATTGTGCCGTGACTCTTTATTCAGGTTACCTCTCGTTGCCTTAGATGTTCCAGTTCTCATTCTTTAGATGGTGTTCTCAGTACAATAACTTGGGTATAAATATTGTTTATGATTATTTTAAATTTAGTTTAGGTTTAACTAAGTTTTTTTTAGTTTAATTTCTTTTTTGTTTCGAGGCTACAGTTACTGTGATACTTTTATGCAAAGCTGTAAGAACTCATAGCCTAATTGAGACAATACTATTTTTATCAACTAGTCCAGGGGTGGGCAGACTTTTGTAAGGCAAGGGCTACCTTTAATTTTATTCCAAGTGACATGGTCACCTAACTTAAAAAAAAAAAAAAACAGTCGCTGGCTGAAAATTGTATTTTAGTCTCATATAGGACCTGCTGGCTGAAAATTGTGATTTTGCCACAAATAATACAGCTTTAAAAATCAGCCGCGCTCTTTACTTACTGCGAGAGCTCTCTCTTTATGTCACGCTGGAACCATCAAGCAAACTTATCTGTGTACCGCGCCTGCATATGAATAAGTACTCTCACAATCAAGACGGCTCGAGTCTAGGGCTAGCGGAGTAGTCAAGCCTGGAACACACGAGAAACCCACAGCTCAGGTACAACGATGACAATGAACTATTCTCAGCCAATCATAGACAGACTCATTCTACAAAGTAATTTTATTGGCTGGACGCCATGTCAGGTTGATTAGGGGGCAAGTCCTGTTAGATACTCTCCATCCATCTGCTACTAGCTGAAGACTACTGCAAATAGTTGGGACAGTGACAGAAGCAGGACCTGCAGGCTCTGTACCGCCTTACACAGCAACCAGAGACTGGTATAGCAGCAACAGGACTGACCTACACAATATGGTGGCAACAAATTCTGGGGACAGAAAGCTGCAGAAACTATCACAAAGTATAGCTAATATTAGTGTGTCAGAGAAAGTATCAGAGAGCAGCATCAAAGCCTGGTACAGAGTAAGTAAAAGAACCTGAGGGGGAGTAACAGACCCTGCGGAAAAAAAAACAACACCAGACCATTCACCCAGCAGAGTCTGGTGACAAGTAACAGAGGACAGAACTAGAAAGTAGCAGCAGAATATCAGATGGAGCAGGACCTGGAACTGCCAAGCAGCATCTCAGCTGGGGCAGCAAGTTCAGCTACAGCCGCGTCAAACATGCTGAAGTACACATACCGCCGTCATAGACTCATAGCTGATTTCAAAAGTCTGCATAAGAGAAACATTTCTCATACATCTACAGTGGCGAGGCTCTTCACTCATAATCTAGATGTGTGAGAAATGTTTCTCTTATTATGCAGACTTTTTAAATCTTCCAGGCGGTCACCTCAAAATTCACTTGCGGTCCACTGGTAGACCGCGATCTACCTCTTGCCCACCCCTGAACTAGTCCATTACTGATACAAAGACTCTTCTCCAATGAGATCTGAATCCATAAGTATGTAATAAGGATATGACATGAGAGTATAAAATCAATTTCTGCATCTGTATTGTCTCTGTGTACTATGGAAAATTTAATAAAGATTAATAAATATATTTTAAAAAGTACTAAATTACAGAAAAAAACAAACACTGTTACAAAAAAACAAACACCAAATTATGAAAAATAAAAAAACAAATTATCAAAAATAAAAAAGAATTACAACTAATCTAATAGCCCTATCAAAATAAAAAAGCCCTCCCAAAATAAAAAAACTCTAGCCTACAATAAACTACCAATGGCCCTTAAAAGGGAGACCGTTGCTGGTCTGGCTCTCTTTTGTTTTTACATTGTTACTGGATGTTTCCTGATCTTAACATTTGTGAATAAACGCTATGTTTTAAAATTTTGCCTGTTGCCCCGCCGAGCTTTTTTTCTTTGGGCTGATCTGGATATATTGTGACAGACAACGGAAGGTCTGTGAACTGTTTGCGGGGCTCCATTTTCGGCTGCTAGTTTGTGAGTTTGTTTTGTGAGGAGTTGTTTCTCCCGGGCCAGTAGAAACTCTGAGCAAGGAGGAGGGGCACAGCTGATGGCTGCAAGCTACAGGTACGCTTGCAGGGAAGGAGTGAATGGAACCGGGAAAGACACAAGTCAAGGTACTGTTTAAGCTACATCCTTCAGATGCAATATCTTTATTTATGGTAACCTGTTTTAGCGTATGAGGCTTTATTTGCTACTACTTGAGCACTGAAAAGGGTTGACACACTTGGAACTTTCCCTTAAAAGGGCCTTTTGTGGGGCAATGTAAAACAGCTCTTTTACATTGCAAAAAAATACAAACACACCCCCAACAGTAAAACCCAACACCTAACCAACCAACCCCCCCAAATAAAAAACCTATCTAAAATAACCTAAGCTCCCCATTGCCCTGAAAAGGGCATTTGTATGGGCATTGCCCTTAAAAGGGCATTTAGCACTTTTACATGCCCAGACCCTAATCTAAAAATAAAACCCACCCAAAAAACCCTTAAAAAAGCCTAACGCTAACCCCCGACGATCCACTTACAGTTCTTGAAGTCCTGCTTGAAGGATCCATCCAGCCGGAGAAGTCCTTATCCAAGCGGCAAGAAGTCTTCATCCAGACGGCATCTTCTATCTTCATCCATCTGGCGCGGATCTGGTCCATCCTGAAGACATCCGGCGCAGAGCATCCTCTTCATACGGTCGCCGCCGTAAACTGGAACTTTAATGCAAGTGACGCCATCCAAGATGGCGTCCCTTGCATTCCTATTGGCTGAAAGATTTCAATCAGCCAATAGGATTGAGCTCTCATCCTATTGGCTGATTGGAACAGCCAATAGGATGAGAGCTCAATCCTATTGGCTGATTTTAACAGCCAATAGGATGAAAGTTCAATCCTATTGGCTGATTGAAAAAGCCAATAGGAATTTAGCAGCTCTAATCCTATTGGCTGATTGAAATCTTTCAGCCAATAGGAATGCAAGGGACGACATCTTGGATGGCGTCACTTGCATTGAAGTTCCAGTTTACGGCGGCGAGCGTATGAAGAGGATGCTCTGCGCCGGATGTCTTCAGGATGGACACGCTCCATGCCAGATGGATAAAGATAGAAGATGCCGTCTGGATGAAGACTTCTTGCTGCCTGGATGAGGACTTCTTTGGCTGGATGAAGATGGAAGAGGCTGCTTGGATGAAGACTTCTTGCCGTCTGGATGAGGACTTCTCCGGCTGGATGGATCCTTCAAGCTGGACTTCAAGATCTGTAAGTGGACCGTCTGGGGTTAGTGTTAGGTTTTTTAAGGGTTTTTGGGGTGGATTTTATTTTTAGATTAGGGTCTGGGTATGTAAAAGAGCTAAATGCCCTTTTAAGGGCAATGCACATACAAATGTCCTTTTCAGGGCAATGGGGAGCTTAGGTTATTTTAGATAGTTTTTTTTTTATTTGGGGGGGGTTGGTTGGGTGGTGGGTTTTACTGTTGGAGGGGTGTTTGTATTTTTTGCAATGTAAAAGAGCTGTTATCTTTGGGGCAATGCCCCAAAAAAGGCCCTTTTAAGGGCCATTTTTAGTTTATTGTAGGCTAGGGATTTTTTATTTTGGGGGGATTTTTTTTTTTTTTAATAGGGCTATTAGATTAGGTGTAATTCTTTTTTATTTTTGATAATTTGTTTTTTTATTTTTCGTGATTTAGTGTTTTTTTCTGTAATTTAGAACTTTTTAATAATGTTTAATTGTATATTTAAATAATTTGAGTAGGGTTAGGTTTCTTTATTATGTAATTTAGTTTTTTAAATTTATATTTTAGTATATAGATAGTAGATATTTTTAGGGTAGGTTAATTAATAGTTTAAAATAGTTTATTTTAATTCTACAGGTAAGTTTTAATATATATTAAGATAGGTATGTTGTAATTTAAATTTAAAGTTAGGGGGCTTGTAGGTTTAGGGGTTAATAGCTTAATTTAGTTTTTGGCGATGTGGGGGGCTGACGGTTTAGGGTTTAATAGGTTTAGCTAGCAGTAGTGATGTGGGAGGCCAGAGGATTAGGGTTTAATATGTTTATTTAGTGGCACTGGTGTCGGGGAGCGTCGGGATACGGGTTAATAACTTTATTTAGGTTGCGGCGATGTCGGGGAGCAGCGGGATAGGGGTTAATAACTTTATTTAGGTTGTGGCAATGTTGGAGAGCGGCGGAATAGGGGTTAAACATTTTAGTATAGTGGCGGAGTTTAGTGAGAGGGTATAAATAAAGTTGGGAAAAAGCCGAATAGACGCGAGATCGATGACTGCTAGTTAACAACTGTCCGATGCTCATCGCCCTGTACTTGGTGCGCGTCTTTTTGACGGC
Source organism: Bombina bombina (assembly GCF_027579735.1). NCBI lineage: Eukaryota > Metazoa > Chordata > Amphibia > Anura > Bombinatoridae > Bombina > Bombina bombina. Next base: position 46,492,572 of record NC_069507.1, on the reverse strand, counting down.
TTTTTTCATAAATAAGGAGAGCGTATTGAGATACGCGGCCGCTATGTTACTGATACCGGCGAATGCAACATAGTTGACGCTTTGATAGATATCCCCCCTAGTGTTGGTAATAGGTGTGCTATGTCCTTTTTGCCTAATCTTTATAAAGACTTTTACATTTTTGCACACGTGTTGGAGTCACCTTCATTGGAGCAAAACAATTCACAACAGAGTTTGGCACGCTGGCCACGGAGCAGTTGCGTTGGATTAGTGAGCTGGGGCACTATAATCGTCCAGTCCACCTGTATTAGCACATTATGGTGCTGCAACCCTTGTGAGTATAAGTTCATTACTTTGGAGGCTAACATACAGATACCAGTGATATCCTGCACTAAGAGGACTCCCTGATTTTTGTTCCATTGTTTTCACAGTAAACAACTGATACCTTGGCATTCATTTAAATTGAAAGTTGTTAATAAGGGGCATATTTATGATTGTGAGAGCGGACATGATCCGATATAGCGGATCATGTCCGGTGCACATCGATAAATACCTATAGCATACGCTCTTGGCCTTAGCCTTCATACACAAATATATTTGTAACTTGTCTAACTGCTGCTCTTTCATACACATAATAAAATATTTTTTATTTGTGAACAAACTCAGTTTTAGTAATAAAATACATTCCAATTGTCCTGCATTCTGTGGTATTGTCACTGAGGTCTGGGCCTTTCCCTCTAACAATTTCTATCAGATACACGTACTGTTTTACTCAAAAATCCAACCATCCCAGTGACCCCACCTCTTCCAAACGTGGCCCTGCCCAAAAAATGTCATTGGGTCACTGCTGACAAGCTGTTTAAACTGTCACATCCCAGAAATCCTCTGGGAAATGTTGGGTGTATATAATTATAAATAATGACCGTACACATTAGCAGTGTAGGTCTTTCGAAAAATGTTGGCTGTGTGGTTAAGATTTAATTGGTAGATATGTGGTAGACCACAGATACTAGTTTTGAAACACTGTATTAATGCTCACATTTTTCCCTATTGGGATTCTAATAGTGATATCTGGGTAGCTATTGTTTGCAACACATAGCAGAACTGTGCATGAAATATAAAGCTTTATCAAATTCCACCTGCATTAACTTGAAGATTTTACAAGCTTCTAAATTACAACCCTTAACTTACAACATTCTCCACTAAAATTAAGCAGTAAATTTTATTTTTATTTTAGTGTATATACCGTAGTATGCAACATAAAGCAGAGTTGTGAATGGAATAAACAGTTCATACATACAGTACATCATTTATATATTTTATGTTTAACGTGAGCATTTTATGAGCCTCGTTGATTTACAACATTCTCTATTGGAAATAAGTAGTAAATTGTAATATATTTTAATTTACTATTTTGTGATTAAAGAGACAGTAAACACCTTTTACTTACAATACATTTATATTCTGCTGCTATATAATAACATTTCAGTCAAATCTCAGCATTTTCAAAACAAATTAACATTCTTTTTACTGCAATTGTTTTTCTTCGGCCAAATTCCACCCACTATTTGCTGAATTTGTAGGAGCCAATCAGGGCTTTACAGTAGTCTGCAGACAACAAGGCTAGCTACTGTCATAACATTAGTATAAAGTGAATTGTTGTGCAGCTGTTATCTGTTAGGGGAAGATATCTAGCAGAGTTAGCCTTAAGGAAGTCAGCAGGTGCATTTCAGGTTCTAAGAATAAGAAAATCCTCAATTTTCAGAGGGACATGGAGGTCAAAATCACTTTCATGTTCAAATACATCACACAATTATTTTTTTTTTCCAATTTACTTCTTTTATGAAATGGGCATCTTTATCTTTGCCTCTTAATGAAACTTAGCTTCTTTCTATGAGAGCATACTGAGGTAGGCTGAGGAGAGTGAACGTGTCATGAGATCTATATGTATAACAATGTTACAAACACTGGTGTATACAGTACATTGCTGCCATTAAGTGCTTAAGGCCATATGATGTCATAGAAAGAAACAAAACTTCAACAAAGGATAGCAAAGAAAAATTACTTTTTCAATCCATGAATACGTTTTTTAAAAAAAAAGAAAAAAGTGTAATATATATAAAAAAATGCCCTTTTGTAGATGAAAAAAAAAAAAAAAAAAAGACTTGTTAACCACACTCCGGATTACAAGTGGTGCAAAATATTATTTTTTCACTCCTGCGCTAAATCATGTCAAGTATAAATTTATCACTGCCGCATTAGATCACCTATTACAAGTTGAAAGAATTTCCCAGTATACATTGTTACCAATGCAACAGAGAATTCTAGGTAAGATATCTCAGGCTTTTTGCCTCTGCTATTATTTTAAAGCACAGCAGGCCCCTATTGGGGTAAGTGCAACAGAAACAACACCACTTCTGGAAAGCTGTTTTTTGCTCATCAGCAGAATTTTCGTTTTGGTTTGTTAAATGAAGCTCACTACAAGGCAAAATCCATATTCATTTAGGTGGAGATAAAAGCATGAGATTAAAATCCTCTATTTAATAAAACTAAAGCAACAGAAGTATTGCACAGGCAAAAGGACACTTGGGGGCCAATTTACCATCTGTCAGATAGACATGATATGCTGTGTGGTGTGAGTCGTTGGTTGTAGGAGGTTTGTTGTGAAGTGGGGGGTTTGTGGTTTTAGTAGAATCTAAGGTGATGAAGTCTGGGGTAGGTAGGAGTAGTGTGGCAGATTGCTCTAGTTTGTTTTCCTTGGTTTATATATTCTTCCCAAAGGAAACAGAAAGAATGTTAGTCATCTAAATGTTTGTTTTGTGTATAATGATATTTTTCTAGCTGGAGAGTTTGGGTAGTGACTTCTCTCCATGTAGATATAGGTGGGAGGTATTGTGTTTTCCAATTCTTTGGTATCAGCCTCTTAGCCGAATTTATCATGATGGTCAGTAATGTGAGTTCCAATTACACTTTACATGAGAGAATTTGTTAAAAAGAAAGAACTAAATATCCAGGGTGAGAGAAGTGGATAGTGCTTTCTCGATTTATATTTTGATAGACAGCCAGAAGGTTTGAGTGACTGGGCAAGTCCATCATATGTGTGCAGGGGTGCCTTCCTAGTACATCCTATGCAGCACTCTCCCGGGATTGCGGGGAGGATAGCGTGTAGACGAGATGGTGTATAATACCATCTGTATAAAAATGTTGAGTTCATCTTCATCATATAAATGGAGGATGGGGATTTAGTTATAGAGGAGACATTTTTTATCCATTCTTTATGAGGAAGGTTTTCTTCAATTTCTCTTTCCCATATCTGAACATATGAAGGGAGAGTTGTGGCATAGGATTGGAGGAGTAAGTGGTATGTCAGTGAGAGAAGGCTTTTGTTCTGAATGTTATGAAAGCATATGTGCTTGAAGCTGGTTAGATTGCATGAGATTTGGGTTCTTTTGGGGTGCTTTGTTAGGAAATCAAAAATGTGATTATATTTGAACCAGTTTTTATATTTGGTGCCTAAGTGGGTGACAATTTCTGATTGGGGTCTGGGTTTCCTGATTTTCAGGAATGTGTGGAAAGGAATTGAGTTGCTCACATGGGGTGTCAGGGTGATTTGAGTGAGTTGGTTCAGGGGGAAGTCCATGTTCTCTGTGAGGGGAGACAAAGGAGACGGTATTGTGATATGATGGTATTGTTTGATGTGTGCATCTCACAATCTGAAGGTTTCAGTTATGATAATTGGAAGTTGTTTTGGTAAGTTTCATACCATATCCATTTTAACCCTTTTTAATAATATTTCAATAATATATTAATATAATTAAAAAGTGTACATATGTGTATAATACTTTATTTTAATTTGTTTTGGTTGTGTTTTGTGAAAACTTTTTTTTTTATTCCTTACAGTTTACTTCAGGTCTGAATTTAATTTTTTTAGCATTTTTTTAAAATAAAAAACAACTGCATTTGGCAGTTTTTGGGGTCTAAAGTTGGTGGGTATGGGGTGGCACTGAAACGTTGCGGTCTATGGGAACTGTGTGTTCCCAGTAAGTAAATATGTATATGACAATATGCATAGATATTGATGTGTTACTATGTATATATACACATATTAACACATAAATATATATGTATATAGTCATATAAATATATATTTAAAAATATGCTGCCATCGCTACTTACCCCTTTTGCAGCGTGAGGTTCTGGGGCAGTCTCGGATGGCATCAGAAAGAATGAGGCTCCTATTGGAGCCTATAGAAGCATGCTCTCATGAGCACGATGCTTCCCAGCTATGTGAACATGAGCTTGGATTCACATTGCTGTTAATTTGTAATCTCACATTAACATTAGCGTGCGCTGGTATTACACCATGGAACGCAAATAACACTTTCATGAAAGCGATATTTATCGCTGCACTTGTAATCTGGCCCTTAGAATCTGTTACACATTTTTAGGGTTAAGTTAACCTTAGAATAACAAAATAAAACTTTTTACTTTTATGTTAAGAATATAAATCCAGTGATGTATATCAGCAAGAGGCCCATCCAGTGTGATTACAGACATTAAAAAAAAGGAGACAACAGAGAGGATAGCAGATTGTAAGTTCAATTTTCTTTTTTTCATTTACATCTTTTTATTCAAAGAACTCATATTATGCACAACATCAGAGCGCTGATCAGAAGTCAGGTTTCTGACCTTGTTCCGCTGATCCGCAGGTTCCACTCTGTAAATACTCTTAGATCAAAACAGAACAAAAATTCTATCCTTTACTTTGAGCTAAATTTTGTTCTACACAACAAAGTAAATGCAAGCTGAGACTGCAGTATTTTATCTGTAGTGTACAAAGTTTACCTTTCTACTCAGCCAATGAGATATATAATTATCTTGTGCTGCCACATAACAATATTCTTTAAAAGAATAAAAACACTTGCGGAGGGCTCTAAACAGCTTAAGTCACAATCATAATTTATCCACATATAGTTATAAATCAACATTTATACATAAAAAGTCCATTAAGAGTTCATAAATCAAAACCTTTTTTCTTAAAATAGGAACATCTCCTAATGGCTTCCAATATTTTTATAAATAGAATCTAAAGTCCCTTTGCTTTGTATCCTGTATATCAATAAAACTGGTTCAGCAGAGCTTTTAAATAAACTACCCGGGTATAGGTAACTGTAAAGTCCAAGTCGTTTATAGAATTAGAATTCAGATAAAAGTTGTTGTCTCCCAGTTTGATTATATTTACATGGAATGCCTCTTGTTTAAAGTCTCTTTAAAAAGTAAGTGTCAGATATGTATACATTGAGACACATCAGCAGACTAATTTATAGCACAAAATTGTATCCCTTGTAATTTGATTGACACTTGAATTTCCAGTTAGATTCCAGTTTTAAGATATCTTATAATTTTATTTAAGTAACAGTCATTGTTAGAAAAGCAAATATCAAATATCAAGGTATCATGAAAGGAAACTTATACTGGCGCTTTCGTTACTCAGAGGTAGCTGATCACTTGCGGGAGAGTTCAGTAAGCTGGTTGGTCTGGTCCGGTGTCAGCGTTATGTTCGCAACCTGTCTAAGGCTGAAGGAGGTGTGTGGAGGCTGAGCGTGTCAGCTCAGGGTGACGTCACTCCTGGCAGCGATCTCCGATACTGTACTGACAGCGTTGCTCAGCTGAGCAGGTAGTGCTGTTTAGTTTTGATAGTGGTAAATTCTTTAGGCTCCGGAATGATTCCTTATTGAAATAGATGAGAGATAGTTTCTTTGGTTAAGGTTGAGAGGGAATAAACGAATTGAAGATTGTAAGAAACAAGGGCTAGATGAACTTTAGAAAGAGAGACAACCAGACATGTAGTAATCCCTAACAAACAATATAATCAAGCAAGGTAACAAGAAAAGGGCCTTCCATTTATTGAGAGGTAAAGGGAGGTGGAGATCTCAAGTTAAAGAGACAGTAGATCATGACAGACCCTGACAGTAACACACTGTGCATGGCATTCTCCACTGATGTTCCACAAAGTAGTATTCCTTCACTGAGTTCCCAGGTGCACTCAATTTTAAAGGGACAGTCAAGTCCAAAAAAAACTTTCATGATTTAAATAGGGCATGTAATTTTACACAACTTTCCAATTTACTTTTATCACCATTTTTGCTTTGTTTTCTTGGTATTCTTAGTTGAAAGCTAAACCTAGGAGGTTCATATGCTAATTTCTTAGACCTTGAAGGCCGCCTCTAATCTAAATGCATTTTGATATTTTTTTACCACTAGAGGGCATTAGTTCACGTGTTTCATATATATAACATTGAGCTCATGCACGTGAATTTACCATGGAGACATCTCTGATTGGCTAAAATACAAGTCTGTCAAAAGAACTGAAATAAAGGGGCAGTCTGCTGAGGCTTAGATACAAGGTAATTACAGAGGTAAAATGTGTATAATTAAAACTGTGTTAGTTATGCAAAACTGGGGAATTGGTAATTAAGGTATTATCTATCTTTTAAAACAACAAAATTCTGGTGTTGACTGTCCCTTTAAAGTCGACACTCGACTTCCATTGAGCCGTGTTGCATCAAAAGTTGCTCCCTTAATGTGTGCATGCACACAATTACGTAATCACACTCCACATATGTTTGAAAGGAATGTGTGGAATGGGATTACATCATTAGAAGCATGCACACATTGAGGTAGAAAATCTCAATGAGGGAGGACTAAATTACTTATATATTAATTATGCGTTCCATCAGCGGAAGATCTTTCTGAAAATCCCCCCCTCTCCATTTTGGCAAAACTTACACAAACACCAATATTTAAAAATCCTTAATATTATTTTCATGTTTTTCCTGTAAGTGTTTATATAGATGGGTATCCAAGTCCCTTTTCTCAATGTTACACAAATATTCTCTGATCCTGTCTCTCAAACATCTTGTTGTTTCACCAAATAGAGCAAGTTACAAAAGCATTGGATCATATAAACCACACCGTTCTGAGTACATCTTATCATACCTTTGATAATACATTTTCCCCCTGTATTTGGTACAATACAATAATTCTTTTTAGTACTGTATCTACATGCCCTACACGTAAAGCATGGGTAGAAGCTATTAATCTCTTGTCCATTCAGATCTTTATCCTTATAGTCATTTTTTCTTGTTCTAAATTCACTTGGGGCCAAAATGGATTTTAAATTCCTTACTTTTTTTAAAATACATTTTGAATAGTTTGACACTACGGGGCCAATTTATCAATGTCTGTCCGACATGATACGTTGTAGCGTATCATGTCCGACAGACATCACTGAATGCCGACAGCATACACTCCCTACGCATTTAACATTGCACAAGCAGTTCACCAGAACTGCTTGTGCAATGCCACCCTCTGCAGATTTGCAGCAAATCGGCTGCTAGCAGGGAGTGTCAATCAGCCCGATCGTATAGGATCGGACGGAATGCAGACCACAGCCTCAGAGGCAGCTGGCCAGTTATGGAGCAGCGTTCTTAAGACCGCTGCTTCATAACTGCTGTTTCCAGCAAGCCTGAAGGCTCATGCGGAAACAGGGGCATCAAGCTCCATTCAGAGCTTGATAATTTGACCCCTATATCTCTGATAACTGGATCAGACTGTATGATGCCAGTGTTTCCTAATAATTTTTCGTATTCTGCCATGATCCTCACAAAAACTGGTCATAAAAGGATAATCATTCATTTTTCTTTCTCATGATCTTTATAATCTAAAAGTGATTCCCTATTAGTCATCCTTGCATGATCGATAGCTATATTTATATTCTGCCTGTTATAACCCCTTTCATTAAACCTTTGTTCTAAAATAGCAATTTGTGTTTCATAATCCTCAATCTTAGAGCAGTTGTATCTAAATCTTAAATACGGCCCTACTGGTATATTTTCGTTTCACCTTTTGTGGTGGCAACTGGTGGCATGAATATAAATATTAGAATCTACTGGTTTAAAGTGTGTTTTCTTCTCTAAACTCTGATTAACCATCAAAAAGATAAGCATCTTTTTTAGACTGTAGTGGAATGTGAAGCTCTGCCTTCTTTTATTTTTATTCATTGCAAATAAAAAATTATATTAAATTTGTTTCAGAACCTCTCTACACGATCAAAATAGTTTCTATGTATCTTTTGAACAACATAAGATCCACACCAAACTCTGAGCTGGTGGGGTAATCCCTCTCCTAATCCCTCATGAAAAGACTGACAAAGGTTGGTGTAAATATAATGTCAAATATGACCACACCACCTCCATTGTCAGCCAGTTTTATGATCACTAATCCGCTTTTTGTAAATTAGTCAAGACCTCCCTGTTCTTTTTTACTCATGTTATAATTCAATCGTTGAGATTTATTACATTTTTGTAAATCAACCAATACTAATTTTTCAAAAGTCTCTAGGGTTACTGCCTCTTTAAAGTGAGGTAAAACTTGGACTAAGGTGTCAAATAAGTGTGTATATAAAATTTCTGATCACCTGTATCCATTGTATTTGGCCATCTCTGAATCTCTTTCTTTTTTTTTAAATTTTTATTTGTGTCCAACAAAGGTGTCTCAATACAATTTTACATAGTACAAATTCATATAAGTATTCAAAGTAGCAAAGATCACGTGTTACTTTACTATAACAATCCTTGTTTTTCTATGTACACCTATTGTTGGATTTTTCCTTTTCCCCCTTTTTCCCCCTTTTTCCCCCCATTTCCCCCCATCTTCTTCTTTCATTGAATCACTAAATTCTCCCCCTGATAGTGGGAGAAGCAAAACAACCGGGGGAATAAACAAAACAACAACAAAAAAAAATAAAAAAAAAATTAGGAAGGTATTAAAGAGCTCCAGGTGTCTGCAATAAATTATTACCATAAGCCAAGCAGTAACAGTTCTGTATTTCTAAATGGGTATATTATATATTCCGTTTCAGATGGTGATAAGTTCCGGATAAAGATTGACCATTTTCCAAAGAATTTAATAACATCATTTTCATCATTTAGATTAGTGTCAATCTGTTCCAGAATACATTGTTTTTTGAGATAACTTTTGACCTCTTGGATACTGGGGGCTGCCCTACATTTCCATTTTTCTGAATCTCTTTCTATTGGTGTTTTACAAAATACCTTTCAGCGTTAATTTTCTTACAAATTGTTTCACATGAACATGTACCTCAAACTTATTTAGCCTAGTGGTAGGTGCAAATGAAAAAAACTAGGCCTGAAATCAGTTTTTCTTCCTTATTCAATTCAACTTAGGTTGAAATTTCCATACCCTGTATTATAAATCTTATTCTCTTCGCTTCACTTTCTATATCGCCTGCTCTCTTTCCTTTAGTGTTCTTTTTCCCTTGTTCTGAGGTATCGTTTCTAGTCTTTCCTTTTCCATTCTAATCAGATCTCTCGATGTGCCCGCCCTCAGAGGACTCTGCTCTAAGAAAGACTTCTCATTCTGGGTTAATATATTTTTAGTGTCTTCACTTTTACTCAGTGGTGTACATCTATTTTGTGTTGGTAATCTCCACTCTCCCTTGTCTTTGGCAATTAGGGCCAAACGATTAAAATTAGTTCTAAAACAGGGGTTTGAAAATTGCTCGGCAGTGAAAGAGTTAAAGAAAAATCTAAATCATTTCTGAGATGTACCTACAAAAGGCTATTTTAAGATTGATTTCAGATTTTGTTTTCTGAAGAAGAAGTTCCTTTCCTGAAAACCAAAAAAAAAAAAAACTTTTGTTATTAATCTTAAAAAGACATGTCTCTGCCCACCAATAACACTGCTGGAGTTGTTCTTGACAGCCACAAACATACATTTACGGTTACTTTCAGTATTAGCTTAAGAATTTTTAGCTTTTTTTTTCATGCTTAAAGGGACAGTCTAGTCAAAATTAAACTTTCATGATTCAGATAGGGCATGCAATTTTAAACAACTTTCCAATTTACTTCTATTATCTAATTTGCTTTATTCTTTAGATATCCTTTGTTGAAGAAATAGCAATGCACATGTGTGAGCCAATCACACATGGCCTCTAGGTGCAGCAACCAATCAGCAGCTACTGAGCCTATCTAGATATGCTTTTCAGCAAGTGATATCAAGAGACTGAAGCAAATTAGACAATAGAAGTAAATTAGAAAGTTGTTTAAAATGACATGCTCTTTCTAAATCACAAAAGAAAAAAAAATTGGCTTTCATGTCCCTTTAAATATATATTTTTTAAATTTGCTTTGCTTTCATATGCATAAAAGAAAATATTAAGCATACAGTCCATTAAAACAATGTAGAAATAAAATGTAAATAAAAAAAAAAACAATCAGAAGTAAATTTGCAAAGTTTTTTTATTAACAAATGTAGATTTAATGAGTGTTTTACATACACATTTTTAGAAATACATTTATAAATATAGACATTAGACAGTAGAGACACATTTCTTTATATGAATAATTAATAGGAAAATGTTTGTTTTCCTTTCCTTTTTCCTGTAAAATGCATTCTAAGAATTTTTAGTGAGAATTTATACTGTCAAAGCACAATAACTGTTACTGGCACAGTTGCTGTTTGGATATGAATAAAAAATAATGGAGATATTCGTACAAAGACTGCATCATTTCTTCAAGGTTTTTATGTTGGCAACAATTATGAGAAATTTAACCTTGCACCAGGAATTTGAAGTAAGGGTTATTTTCAGGGTTGGATTCGAAATAAAAAGCAGCCCTAGAAAAATATGAAGACCAGCCCTATTTTCCATTGAGTCGGTAGAATGCACATGCCCGTTTTTTTCTCAAAGGATATTACTGGGATACTCCATCCCCAATATTTTTTTCAGAATTAAATTATATTACTTTGTATTAAATAAAAGTGCCAGATTGATATTATATATGCAATCTACAACCAGTGCTCCCTCTAAGGACAGTTTTGTGAGTTGCCCAGCAGTAAAACTGTTTATAAGTGAACCATAACTTGCAGTCTGCATTGTGTAGTTTTTGCTAATTGCTCTAATTAACTATTTCACTGCTGGGCTGCTCACAAAACTGGCCTTAGAGGAAACGCTGCATACAACCCAATTATATCCATTAATCACCCCTTTAAATTCTAGATTTTCAGCCCCAGCTGTTGCAGCCCACCAGGAAATCTCCTGGTATCCTGGTAGACCAATCCGGCCCTGGTTATTTTGTCCTTAAAGAGGGGGGTTGGGAACTGATAAAGGCAGGGCATGTGTGCGGTAGGAGAAGCTTCCCTCAGCCATGAATTGCAGATGTGAGAAGCTCCCACCTCCCTCTCTGTCTATGATGAATTTTACAGCTTCCTTGCAGGGTGCATGCCCTTTGATATGAATAAATTAGATCCAGATTTAACAAATACTGGGTGAACAGAGAAGTATTTCCTCAGCCCTGCTTGTCCAGCATTACATCTAGTGGGCAGCCCCCTACTTGCACACAGTTAATCACGAAACAAGCAGGGGCTGTCAATCTCCACGGACGGAAAAGTCTGAGGGGGGGGGGTGAGATATGCCATATAGCAGTGGGCATAATGGGTTAAGAGGCAACTGATGACTGCTTCTTAACTCTCGGCTGCAGGATTAAGGCGCTCCGAAGCTGCCATTGCAGCTTCATAATTGGAGTCCTTAGGAAAGGCACCTCCTGATCTTGATCTGATGGAAAAGAAAAATTTGGTTTGGGGTGCCTGGCTTGAAAAGGGTATGAACCAATTCAAAATATTAGTATAATATGTCTAATAATACATTTTAAAAAATGTTTTACAATACATTTTCATTATTTATTTATTTTTGAAAATTGGAAGTGCACACTGCAGACTACACAAGTCTAACCCTGTTACATATCTGACCCTAATTGTACTCAAAAGAGGCGATAATTGTACTCAAAAGAGGCGATAAGATACACTACTGAAATGTAATATTTGAATTTGAATGTGACATTTGAATTCGAATGTGACATTCAAATTTGAAATAGTATTTCTAGTCTACAACTGTGTTTAATAAATGTAATATTCGAATTTGAAATAGTATTTCTAGTCTAATACTGTGTTTTATAAATGTCACATTCGAATTTGAAATAGTATTTCTAGTCTAATACTGTGTTTTATAAATGTAATATTCGAATTCAAATTTGACATTCGAATTAGAATGTGACATTCGAAAACTGTAAATAACATTCTAAAATCAAATTTTTAAGAATATTCGTTCTTATCAACATTCTATTATGTAAATCGAATTTCTACACAAACATTCGTTCTAACATTCGAATTCGGATATAAACACATTCGCCCATCCCTACATGGACTTACTGCACCAATACTAGTAGTTCCGCCCCTGATATTAATAATATTGAGCTGGCACCTTTGTACCCCTTGTTTAGTGTAGGCATTTTTTTCAAAGCTGAATTTGCAAGGGTATTTAATTAAAGGGACACTGGACACTAAATACATTACATGCACCTCCCTCTAAGCATGGTTGCTTCCATTATGTAACCTAGATTACACAGCAGGTATCTGAAGGAGAGTTGCTGCACATGCGCAAACAAGTCAGCTATGGAATGTAGTCAAAGACATATTATAACATGGCGCACCCATGACTGGAGGGAGATGGAGAATAACCTCAGTACTTTGCATATAAAAAGGACTGTATGTGGTTTTTAATGTCCCTTTAATCATGTGTTAAATTAAAATATGGTAGGGATCAGTATGAGTTTTACATACAAAAGTATTCATGGGTTTGACTGGAGCTACCGTTAGACGAGTCTACATTTAGATTTATTGATAATTCCTTAAATAGTGCCTGATTTCTTAGCTCGTATGTGAGGATATGGATTATGTCTTTCAGACAGATTTTTTAAGCTAAAGGGAAATTAAACCATTTTTTTCTTTCGTGATTCAGACAGAGCATGCAATTTTAAACAACATTCTAATTTACTTCTCTTATCAATTTTTCTTTTTTCTCTTGGTATTTTTTGTTGAAAAGCAGTAATGTATGCTTAGGAGCAAGAAAGTAAGCTCAAGAGTGTGCACCTGTCTGGAGCACTATAAGGCAGCAGTTTTGCAAGAATGTTATCCCTTTGCAAGAGCACTAGATAGCAGCACTTTTTCCTGCCATGTAGCACTCCAGATGCCTACCTAGGTATCACTTCAACACCAAATATCATGGGAACAAAGAAAATGTAATAATAGAAGTAAATTGGAAACTTTTTTTTAAAACAATTTGCTCTGTGTTAATCACAAAACAAAATGTTTGGGGTTCCTATCCATTTAAACTCGTTTTTGGTTGAGAACCTAGGTTATGCTTGCTTATTGGTGGCTAAATTTAAGCCTCCAATAAGCAAGCACTATCCATGGTGCTGAACCTAAAATAGGCCGGTTGCTAAGCTTTACGTTCCTACTTTCTTAAATAAAGATAGCAAGAGAACGAATAAAAATTGATAATAGGAGTAAATTTAGAAAGTTGCTCAAAATGTTATGCTCTATCTGAATTATGAAAGACAAAAATGTGGGTTAAGTATCCCTTTAAAGGTGGATAAGTAGAGACAAGTATAAACTAGCTCCAGGACTATGCAGCAATGCAAGAGGGCAGAATTCTGAATTCCTCAGAATGCACTCAAGTCTCTCTCTGGGGTGAGTTAAAATATACAAGTTTCATATTTCAGTTATAGAAAAAGCAGGTATAATAATTATTAATGAAAGGGATTTGTACATGCTTTTTACTATACATAATTAAATATTTTATGTGGAATAACACAGTTTATCAATCTAGTCAGTTTCCACTCCTAAATCATACAAGTAGAAAAAAACATTAATTTGTGTTTCAAGATTAACACACAGGCCTTGATGACCGAAAGTGCAGAGAGGCATTTACTACACATGCTATTTTCAAGGAAAAAGCCAAGCTGCCATTGGCGAAACGTACGTCGGAATGTGGTGACGTCACTAATTAGGCGGAGTTTGTCCTACTGATCAGAGAAACTGCATCTAACAGATATTCTGAAAACACGGTCTGATTGCAAAGGTTTTTGCATTGGAATACTCTCTTATATATTGCCTGGTGACTTCACTTTTTTATAAAATAAAATTGTTTACTTTTACCCACTTCTGAGTTTCCATTCAGAGTCTTAATTCATTCAGAGTTTTAACCCATTCACAGTTTTAATCTATTTTCATGTCTCCAATTGGAGTCTCCCTGTACCTTTAAATCTAGAGCTTGATCTTGAAGCATAGAGTATGTGAGTACCCTTTTTCCATTCATTTCATCTGCTTATTATTTGCAGGACTTCACTATATATTGTTGCCCTTTTCCTTTAAGGTATTCTCTGGAATTAATAGCAACACCTGCTGCATCTGGGACTTTAATATATCCTTTTGTGAGCTGTCACATTGTTTTTTGGTTTTATTTGTTTATTGGATTGTGATTTGAACAAGTTAATATATTGTTTTGTATTATATATGTTAATATAATTAGCATTAAATTATATTTTTTTACATAACAGGCAAACAGTTATGTAGAACCATAATTTTATTATACTGTCTTTAATATCAAATAATAAACACAACAAGCAACATTAATTAAATTTTAATTTATATGCAAATATTTAAACAATAAGCATTCTAGATAACATAACCGAGTGTTAGGCTTGGGAGCAGTCATGTACTACCGGGAGATAGCTGCCAACTGGTCGCTACACATATATGCTACTTTTCATTGGCTCACCTGATGTGTTCAGATAGCTCTCAATAGTGCATTGCTGCTTCTATAAAAGATACAAAAAGAATGAAGCAAATTTGGTAATAGAAGTCAATTTTTAAAATTGCATGCTCTATATAAATCATAAATGAAAAAATGTTGGGTTTCGTGTCCTTTTAAGCAGTGACCAACCTGTGCTAAGGGGGTGGAGAAATAAAGGGAGGGGCTGGGCATGCTTTGGTAGACTGGGGTTATTGTTGGCGGAGCTGGGACAGTGACCGAAAATGGGCTCATTTGCTTACAGGAAGGACAGCCTATTTTTAGGGTTACATTACAGGAAAAGGAGGGCAAAATAAATAATAAATATAGCAATGTAAACTATTTAGCTCTAACTCAGTGTTGGATTAGTGCACATGAAATCAGTACTCTTAAGTTATTGAAATATAAAATATAAAAAATCATTAATAATTATTAAAAAATTATTATAGTCTAGTCCTAAAGCCCGTGCACATGGGTAGGGATGGGTGAATGTGTTTATATCCGAATTCGAATGTTAGAACGAATGTTATTGTAGAAATTCGATTTACATAATAGAATATTGTTAAGAACTAATATTCTTAAAAATGCGATTTTTGAATGTTATTTACAGTTTTCGAATGTCACATTCAAATTCGAATGTCACATTCGAATTCGAATATCACATTCGAATTCAAATATTACATTTATAAAACACAATTGTAGAATAGAAACACTATTTCGAATGTCACATTCGAATCGAATATCACATTCGAATCGAATGTCACATTCAAATTCGAATATTACATTTATAAAACACAGTATTAGACTAGAAATATTATTTTGAATTTGAATGTCACATTCGAATCGAATATCACATTCGAATCGAATATCACATTTATAAAACAAAGTATAAGACTAGAAATACTATTTCAAATTAGAATGTGACATTCGAATTCGAATGAAGCATTCGAATTTGAATATTACATTTATTAAACACAGTTGTAGAATAGAAATACTATTTCAAATTTGATGTCACATTCGAATTCGAATGTCACATTCGAATTCGAATATTACATTTCAAAATTGAATGAATACATAGCTAAACATTCTATTATTCGAACAAATATTTTCGAATTTATTGAAAAATTCGAAAACGAAAATTTGAAAATAGAATGTTAGAATGTTATATAAACATTCGAAATTCGATTCGAATGAACGAATGTATCAAAATTTGTTTTAAATTTCGAATTTTTACAAACATTCGCCCATCCCTCCACACGGGCCATTTTTTGTAGTACAGCAGTCCCACCCCTTGCTCTCTCTCTTCCCCCTCTCTTTTGCTCTCTCTCATCCTCTCTTTGCATTCTCTCTCTCCCCCCTCTCTTTTGCTCTCTCTCTCCCCTCTCTTTTGCTCTCTCTCCCCCCTCTCTTTTGCTCTCTCTCTCCCTCTTTCTTTTGCTCTCTCTCCTCCCTCTCTTTTGCTCTCTCCCCCCCTCTTTTGCTCTCTCCCCTCTCTCTTTTGCTCTCTCTCCCCCCTCTTTTGCTATCTCTCTCCCACCTCGTTTGCCTTTTCTCTCCCACCTATTTTGCTCTCTCCCCCCCCCCTCTTTTGCTCTCTCCCCCCCTCTTTTGCTCTCTCTCCCCCCTCTCTTTTGTTCTCTCCTCTCTCCTTTGCTCTCTCTCTCCCCTCTCCTTTGCTATCTCTCCCTCTCTCCATTGCTCTCTCTCCCCTCTCTCCTTTGCTCTCTCTCCCCCCTCTCCTTTGCTCTCTCTCCCTCTCTCCTTTGCTCTTTCTCCCCCCTCTCCTTTGCTCTCTCTCCCACTCTCCTTTGTTCTCTCTCCCCCCTCTCCTTTGCTCTCTCTCCCCCCTCTCCATTGTTCTCCCACCCCCCTTCTTTTGCTCTCCATCCCCCCTCTCCTTTTCTCTCTCTCCCCCCTCTCATTTGCTCTCTCTCACCCCTCTCCTTTGATCTCTCTCCCCCTCTCTTTTGCTCTCTTTCTCTCTCACCCTTTCTTTTGCTCTCTCTCCCTTCTCTCTTTTGCTCTCTCTCCCCCCTCTCTTTTGCTCTCTCTCCCCCTCTCATTTGCTCTCTCCCATCTCTTTTGCTCTCTCTCCCCCATCTCTTTAGCTCTCTCTCCCCCTCTCATTTGCTCTCTCTCCCCTTTCTTTTGCTTTCTCTCCCCTCTCTTTAACTCTCTCTCCCCCTCTCTTTCTCTCTCCCCCCTCTCTTTTGCTCTCTCTCCCCTCGCTTTTGTTCTCTCTCCCCTCTATTTTGCTCTCTCTCCCCTCTATTTTGCTCTCTCTCCCCTCTCTTTAACTCTCTCTCTCCCCTCTCTTTAACTTTCTCTCCCCTCTCTTTAACTCTCTCTCCCCCCTCTCTCTCCCCTCTATTTTGCTCTCTCTCCCCTCTCTTTAACTCTCTCTCTCCCCTCTCTTTAACTTTCTCTCCCCTCTCTTTAACTCTCTCTCCCCCCTCTCTTTTGCTCACTCTATCTCACCCCACTCTTTGTTGCTATCAGGCCACGCCCACTCCTGGTAGACCACGCCCATTCACTGACTGACCATGCCCCCATCGCGTCACTCCCATCGGTCATGCCCCCATCGTCACGCCCGCTCCGTTCGACCATGCCCATGCCCCCGCAACGGCCAATCGGATCTGAAGTTGATCCTAAAGGCCAGGTATGTTTGTACTCTAGCAGTCTCTACTGCACATGACTGCATCTGACAAACATACCTGGCTTTTTATTATATAGGATACTATAAAATTATTGGATTATTAACAATTTTTACGGTATCTATAATAATTTTTAGTAATTATTCTTGTTTTTTAATATTTTATATTTAATATTTCAATAACGTGCCTTAAGATTACTGTTTTCATGTGCGATAACCTGACAATGCGTTGTGTGATAACCTGACACTGCGTTAGAATAAAAATAACATATCCCTGTATGTGAAGAACATTGGAATGTGAAATATTAATAACTCATGTCGGGTTAGCATGCAAGCAATAAGTGTTAGTTTTTTTCTTCTGCACTCCCCATTGAAGTCTATGGAATCCATTTATTAATGTGCGGATGGACATGATCTGATATAGCGGATGATGTCTGCTGCACATTGATAAATGCCGACAGCATACGTCCAATCGGCCGCTAGCAGGGGTGTCAATCAGCCCGATCGTATTCAATCGGGCGGATTGCCAGCGGTCTTAGGACCGCTGCTTCTTAACTTCCGTTTCAGATGGAGCTGAAGCGGAGTGGGTTGGAGGCAGCATCCGCTGCTTCTTAAATAGACCCCAATGGGTAGAAAAAGCTAACAAGGTTGCGATTTCCGAAGTCTGGAAGTTATCATGCTTTGGGTTTCACTTACGCGCAAACTTTTTGCTTTCAACTTTTAAATGTGCGCTATCATACACGTGCAAAAAGCTTGTTTCTAGCGAAGTATATACTCAAGTGGAAGTGCTAAATACCGCTTCACGTGTAATCTCGCACTATATGTTTGCTATGTTTTCCACAAGGCCCATTAGCACTTCATCTTGTTTTGATAAACCTTAAATATAAATGTACTTATTTATTCTGCTTTTGTATTAAAATACCTATGAGAGTGACTGGATTGCAGACTGTATACCTAAGTATGCAGGATTACTTACCCTCCAACATGATACACAGTTATTGCTTAGGTCAGATGATCACAAAAAAGAAGAGCATGTTAAAGTGATTGTAAAGTATCTTAAAGTATTGTACAGTAAATACAATTAGTCTACAAAACAGGGGCACTTTCATTCATTACATTTTTCTAAGGCGCTTTATTGGCATAATATTTACCTTTTTGTGAAGGTAGACATTGTGCCGTTTCTCTGCCCGCATCTCATCCTTCATCTAGCTGAGCGATGATTAATCCGGCTTCATCCAATTGTTGCGTGACCCAATGAGATGGATGCTAAGTGGGTCACACAACGATTGGATGAATCCTTATTCGTCATCGCTCAGCTAGATGAAGTATGAGAAGCGGGTGGAGGAACGGTGCAATATTTACTTTTACAAAATGGTAAATATTTTACCAATAAAGCGACTTAGAAAAATGCAATCAATGAAAGTGCCCCTGTTTAGCAGACTAATTGTATTTACTGTGCAGTAATTTAATAAACTTTATAATCACTTTAAACGTATTAGTTTGTATCTCTAGAAGCTTTTCATTTGCATAATCCTTAAAACTTGTGATATAAAAATTACAGTTTAAAATGTTTTTAAACATTTACCTGGTATACAGCTCTTGTGTATATCTTTAAAACATGACATTTCCCTTTAAGGTTAAAAAAGAAAAATGAATGATTTCTTCTTACAAAACAATAATTTATTTAGACTGACTGTCTGGCTAACCAGGCCTGTAAGAAACATTTTCTGCAACTTGACAGGTCGACAACTAAACTGGCTTCAGGCTCACAAAGCAATAAATGAACAGAGCTGCAAAATAAAAACTTTTTTTCACACACTGTATACAAAAATATGCACATCATTGGAAGCTCAACATTTCAATTCAGCACAATTTTTATATTTACTGGATTTCCTCACCTTATTTATAATAATTAAGTATTGCAAGTATAGAATTGTAGTACAATAACTCATGCTGGGGAACTTGAATGGATGTATCTAAGATATATAAACTGCATACAAACACACACACACACACACACACACACACATATATATATATATATATATATATATATATATATATTATATATATATATATATATATATATATATATATATATATATATGTGAGAGAGAAGAGAGAGAGGCAAATGTGTGTGCACAGACAGACATGCAGACTGATCGATACATAGATAGAAGATAATAGATAGATAGATGATAGATAGATAGATAGATAGACAGACAGAGCATATTATTATAGGCTAGCTTACAAGTGGACTGATAAAGTTATTTTGTTATTTTGCATGCAACGGAAAAAGTGTGCGTATTACAAGTTAAAATGAAATGCAATAGCAAGAGCGCAATCGCATTTTACACTCATCGGGTAAGCGTGGCTGAAACCCTTAGATAAATTAATACATTTAACAATTAATTGTTAATATGTAATTATGCATATCTCAGACATTTTTGAAATCGCTCACAGTATATTGTCCTTGCTACCTCTGTTTTTCTTTTTTCCATGAATCAACAGTTATGTAAAAATGTGCCAGATTGAGATCATGACTTCTTGTTCCCGTGTTGGTCTTTTTGTTAAAAATGCATTCACCCTTTTTTTTTTTTTAAATCCCTTAATATACTTGAATGTTTCTTTCATATCATCTCCCTAAAACTTTCATTGTAAGTTTAGCCGCTATACCATTGAAGTAGACATCATTTGAACTGTTTCTAATAGACATTTGCCCGGGAAAAAAATATTTTTTTTAGATTTGTTTATAATTTTTTTCAATACAGTATGGGTGAATATTGGATTTAACTTTGTTAATGTTAATTTCAATAGGAACCGCTAATATAGATAAATACTATTAACAATAACCTTTTATTATAAGATTTGAACAATTAAAATAACCTGTTTTTCAATGTTAAAATAGCATACTCCTTTTTGACTAAAACCCAGCATTTAGTGCCTGACTGGCTGTCCCTAACATCAGCCATTAGTAATACTGGCAGGACTGGACAGGGGATGATGGACAAATGAATGGTAAAACCTTATGTACATCATTACAAGCAAAGAAGATTATTAAGCAAGCAATATAACTCCTTTCCCCCATTCCTGTACCTTTTGTTGGTGCAAAACAGTGTGTACAAATTCACATCTAATATTAATGCTGCTAATTAACATAAATAATCTAAATAAGAATCAATGATCTGCCCCAATGCATCTAGACAAACCATCAATTGTAAATCAGTTTACATGGTTGAAAATTATATATATATTTAATTTCAAATTTTAAATAGGAAGTTTATAAATGATTTCCTTAGAGCAAATATAAAACTGGTTAATTTTGTATTGAATAGTGTATTCAGATGTCAGTGATTTTAGTTATAAATGAATGTCATATGGTTATTTCTGGTTCCTCAAACACCCATTACTGCAACAAACTGTCTAGCCTTGTAAAATAAAGATGTGATGTCAGCATGGATGTAACTACAGGAGTCTCATTTGAGACTGGGCCTGCACCTCTAAGGGGGCCATTTGGCCCTACATTCAGTATTAGTGTTTGCTAATGTGCCCCATCTGGGAAACAGAGCTCACAGTTCAAGCAAAGTCTATGGATTTGACTTTACAAACGGCCCCGGTCTCAGAAATCAGAACGACCCTGGAAATGCTGACTGGCCCCACTCCGGCCCCAACCCCCCTTGCCCAAGCTTTCACTCCACCTACTTTGCTTCAGGCCACTTTTCTGCTGCCACAGACCCCCAAAAACTTGTCAAGAGCAAAGCGGCCTTGAAGAAATGCACTACGCATGCGAACAAGGCTCTATCTGTGACCTCCTTGACCAAGGATGTCGCCCCACTGTATAATTGCGGGCCCATCCGGCACTGTCTAAAGTTGAACAGGGTTTCCAAGATGGAAGAATCCTGCTACCATATTTGTACAGGTAAATTGATACATGGGGTGAATTTACCAAGTGCCGGGCAGACATGATTCGCTGTAGTGAATCATGTCTGCCCCACATCGCTAAATGCCGACAACATACACTGTTGGCATGTAACATTGCACAAGCATTTGTAGTGAAATGCTTGTGCAATGCCACCCCCTGCTCACCAGCGGGCAATCAGCTGCTAGCAGGGGTTGTCAATCATTCCAATCTTATTGGATTGGAATGATTGCAGTCCGCCACCTAAAAGTTGTCGGAGAAGTTAAGGAACATCGCTGCTTCGTAACTTCAGTTTCAGGCAAGCCTGAAACGCTGGGCGTAGAAAGCAGCATCCGCTGCTTGTTAAATCTACCCCATGGTGGCGATAGAGAACTCTGATTAAAACATTGGGAAGCATTTTGGATTTTTAAATTAGATACCATGGAACTAAAGGGTATGAATAGGGATATTGACTTCTCTATTTTTAATAAACTATAATGAGCTTTAATTTGTCTAAATAAGAGCTGGGGGTGGAGGATCTGTATATATTTTTATATTCTTTATTAAAGGGACCCTGAACCCACATTTTTTCTCTCATGATTCAGATAGAGCATGAAATTTTAAGCAACTTTCTGATTTACTCCTATTATCAAATTGTCTTCATTCTCTTGCTATCTTTATTTGAAAAGCAAGAATGAAAGTTTAGAAGCCGGCCCATTTTTGGTTCACAACCTGGGTTGTTCTTGCTGATTGGTAGGTAAATGCATCCACCATTAAACAAGTGCCGTCCAAGGTCCTGAACCTAAAGATAGCAAGAGAACGAAGACAATTTGATAATAGGAGTAAATTAGAAAACTGCTTAAAATTGCTGCTCTATCTGAATCCTCAAAGAAAAAAATTTGGGTTTAGTGTCCCTTTAATCTCTTGGCTGAAACAATATGTATTGTTTAACATGATGGAAGTGAAAGAGTTACTTATATTGTAACATGCTGCCCCCTAGGGGAATTTACATATATGTATTGGGTCCATTGTATCATGGCAGGATGAAGGGAGTTGTCTGTTATTTGAGGTTTATCCTTTTTAATACATTTTGTAACTGATGCTACTTTTTGGGCTGTTTATACAGGAAGACAGCACTAATGCAGATCTTCTGGTGTGGTCTGACCAACGGGGAATGATGCCTCACAATAACAGAGAAGCAGATCCTGTTGCTCCTATGGGGCTGTTAGCCCCACTTCAGCTGATTTCAAAAAGCTATAAAAGGATCTATAGATGGCAACCGCAACCGCTCAGTTTGATTCTGAGCTTTTCAAAGGGAAGATGCTCTGTGCGGCACCAGCAGGAGTCAGCCATTCCACAGTTTCCGGTCCAGCAGGAAGCATTTGGAAGTGTAGAGGGAGACGCTGTCGGGACAGTAAAGTCTGTCCGCGCCACGGCTTGTGTGCACTGGGATCACCCGGTCTTCGTCTGTGGGCGCTTGTTTTATCAGCCCCTTCCAGGATCACCTCTGCTTTGGTTTTTGGGGTAAATCGTTGCCCTGGGATTACAAATAAGCGGACCTATCTGGAAATCTTGGTCAGCGTTTATCTGGCCTTTTTGAACAGCAGTCAGATTGACATTTAATCCCCAGCTGACGATAAATATTGACTACTACAACTGTGTCTTTAGCACCTGCTGCATTTATTTTTACCGTACATATTTATGTGATGTGTTTTCCCTTATTCTTCTGTTTAGTGCATGATAGACAGGAATTTGATTTGATATACCTGCTATTACACAAGTATTATTGTGACCACTGTGCACAGTAGGTAGTTTATATAATATTGTTAACTATTCTCTAACAAGTAAACTTATTATTAGACTAAGAGTGCTGTTGTGAGGTATCTTTCTTTGCTCTTGCTTTATTTTAAAAGGATCTATAGAGATGGGGTCCCTTGTCATAGCCTTTACCCTGAGGTGAAGTTTAGTTTATAGTCCCTGGCTGTCAGTCACATATACATTTCCCTACTCTCTTATAGTATTCTTTCTACAGTCTGGTCACCAACATAATACAATAAATGGACATACAGGCCCATTTATCAAGCTCCGTACGGAGCTTGAAGGGCCGTGTTTCTGGCGAGTCTTCAGACTCGCCAGAAACACAACTTATGAAGCAGCGGTCTAAAGACCGCTGCTTCATAACCCTGTCCGCCTGCTCTGAGCAGGCGGACAGGAATCGCCGGAAATCAACCCGATCGAATACGATCGGGTTGATTGACAGCTCCCTGCTGGCGGCCGATTGGCTGCGAGTCAGCAGGGGGCGGCGTTGCACCAGCAGCTCTTGTGAGCTGCTGGTGCAATGTTAAATGCGGAGAGCGTATTGCTCTCCGCATTTAGCGAGGTCTTGCGGACCTGATCCGCAGTGTTCGATCAGGTCCGCAAGCCCTTTGATAAATGGGCCCCATGATGTTGTATGTCCTTTTTTTTCTAAGAGTTATTATCACTAAACTGATCTAAAATGCATCCACCCAACATTTGATAAGGCACATTAAGTCCTGATAGCACATGTAAATTTAAACAACTTTCTAATTTACTTCTATTATCAAAGTTTCTTTGTTTTTTTGGTATAGTTTGTTGAAAAGTAGAGACATTTGCTCAGGAGCGTGCACATGTCTGTTTGTATTCACCTTGGTTTTTAGAGGTTAAACCAATTGCATCTTCTGGGATTTGGCATTAGAGTAGATGAGTGTTGTATCTCTATAACATTTTTGTTTCCCATACTTGGAGAACTATAGGGCCACAGTTTTAAAAGAATATTATCCATTTGTAAGAGCACTTGATGGCAGCACTATTTCCTACCATCTAGGTTTCTCTTCAACAAAGAATACCATGGGAATGAAGTAAAATTGATAATAGAAGTATTTGGATTTTTAAAATTGTATGCTCTTCCTGAATCACAAAAGAAAATGCTGGGGTTCTATAGGCCTTTAAATTTAACAATGCAGCATTAATAACTTTTATCTGATGCATATTTTGCTAATGTGTATATGCAACAAATTGTTCCTAAAGTCCCTTTAAATGCTTAAATACGACAGCTTTGTGTCTTCTGCATTCCTTTCTCTGTACAGATGACGACACGATGTTCTGCAAACTGGGAAATGAGGAGGGAACCTTATAGAGCACTGAACCATTTAGTGTATTTTTAAATAATTAAGAAATAAATACTTCCATACTGCTGTTTAATATTTATACTTACACTAAATTTAAATGTTTTCTGTATTTCATATGGTGGATTTTTTCATATTGGTTGTGTCAGCAAACTATATCCATTTTACAAAAGCAAAGTATGAAATACTTTCGGAATGTTCCCTTTTGTAAAAGGAGTCTGCACCCTGGGGGTGGTACCATTCCAAAGGCAAAGCATTAACCTATTTCCATCTCCAGTTGAGTTTTTCATTTTCCTTCTTTTCTGTTTGCAATAGACCATATTTTCAGCATTACCTTGGATGAAAGTAGGTTAATAACCATGGTAAATTATTTGCTGATTATTTCACATGTGCTCTTTTTCAGATATCCTAAAAATCTGGCCCAAGTTCCCTGAGGACTGTAACTGAGAAACAATGTCTTAGAGGTAAATAGGTGCACCACCACTGATGAATCCAATATATACTGGAACATACATCTGGGATTAGCCGTACAAATCCTTTTTCCAGAAGAGAATTGACTGATATTTTTGAGTCTTTTGATGGGATCAGACAGAGCTACTTATGTAAATTATTTTCTGTGAGGGCTAAAAAGAGCTTTCTCTCCAATTGGGCACCATCCCATAGGGCACTCTATTACAGAAAGGTCTGCCATCCTAAATTCAATGCTTCTCTTCCCTCGTTTAAGGTATGATTTATGAGAGTGCCTTACAGCAAGAGCAGAAAATCCGACATAGAGTGTAAATGCAAAAAGTGCAAATGACTAAAAATAGCACTTACAGAGGAGCGTGAAATGGCTCGGCAGTGAAAGGGTTAATACTGCCATAAGAGCGATTTGCAGGTTTTCTATATTTTAATGTTGCCAAGTCACTCTGTATACTGTGAGTTCCCTTATGAATAAACATTCTGCAGGTTGATAAGAGCACAGGAACCAAATCCACAATCATAAAATTCTTATCATATGAAATGTAGAGAATGTTAAAAGCGCAAAGCATTTCACAAGCCTTTTCATCAGTTAACACCTCTGCAGCCACAGGGTATCGCTCTATATTTTTGTACCATACATGGCAGATTCCTCCCAGCAAGAAAGGGGAAAATAAAAACTCTATTTATTTGTAAAGATGTATATTAAATGATATTTTAATAGAATTTTGTATTGCTTACCCCAAATGTATTAAATATCTAGAAATTGTGAAACAATTATAAATATTTATAGTTTTTATTTATTTGAAATAACGTTTCATTCTGGTTGCAGTAAGATGTTTAAGTCTTCGACTCAGCTAAAGAGAGATAATTACTACCATTTCCTCTTCTTCAATTCCATAGAAAATAATTACAATAAGAATTCTACAGAATATATAAAATGCACAATTATCTAGTCATACCATCTGCTTTTTACGTGATAATATTTTAAAGCTCTAAAGGGACGTAAAGGTGCAAAAGTGAAATGCTCTTAAAAGTATAAAAAAAAATATTATTGCACTATTGTCTGTATATAACTATGATCTAAAGGCTACAAACGCTTACCAGTACTTCTATTTCGCTGGTGGAATTATCTAAAGCTACATTTTACCCCGAAAACAGGATGTTTTGCTAAGGGCCGTAAACAGAATTTTCGTATTGGAAGGAGATACATACATTACAAAAGTGCCCAATGAAAATAGTAAAATAAATAATTGAACCATTCACACAAAAATACTTAGGAAAACATTGTATTGTTAAGGTGCATCAAAAATCGTAACAAAATTGCTCACCAAAAATCATATTTTAACAAAAACATAAAATTTGTATGTTAATTACATAGGAGTAAATCAAATATGCACAGCATAAATCACAATTTAAAGGGATACTGATTTATCATCGGCCTGTCCGATATGATCCGCTCATATGCTGTTGGCATTTATCATTGCACAAGCAATTCTTGAGAACTGCTTGTGCAATGCCGCCCCCTGCAGATTCGCTGCCAATCGTCCGCTAGCAGGGGATGTCAATCAACCCAATCGTATAGGATTGGGCAGATTGATGTCCGCAGCCTCAGAGGAGGCGGACCAGTTATGAAGCAGTGGTCTTAAGACCGCTGTTTCATAACTGTTGTTTCCGGCGAGCCTGAAGGCTCGCACAGAAACAGGAACATCAAGCTCCATTCAGAGCTTGATAATTCGGCCCCAGAGCATGCAATTTTAAGCAACTTTATAATTTACTCATTTATGGTTCAGCACCTTGGTAGCGCTTGCTGATTGGTGGCTAAATGTAGCCACCAATCAGCAAGCACTACCCAGCCAGGGTGCATAACCATAAATTGGCCGGCTCATAAGCTTAGATTCCTGCTTTTTCAAATAAAGATAGCGTATTAAGCTGACCATGGATGCTCCATATGCATGTATGAAATTGTCATTTTTTTTCTTTCTTTTTTTCGATTTTATTAACAAATAAACATAACATAATAGTCAGATAAAAACATCCAATCTGACCGCTTCAACACTTCAAAATAGAATTCTAAGAAAAGTTTCCTAATTCCACAAAAGGACATATCAATTACAAACAGTAAAGAAAATGAACAAAAGGAGAAAAACATATTACAGTACATTTGTGTATCCACGACTGGTCCTGGGGATTTACCTGGCTTTAATTTATTTATAACTTCAGAAATTTATTTTAAAAAAAATAGGCTCATTTAATTTTTGAAGATCAGAGGCCAAAACTTGAGGGAGTTTTATACTGTGCCAGAATCTCTCTTTGTTAATTTTATTAATCTGAACTGGCGGATAAACCTCCGGAAAATATTTTAAGAATGCCTATCTTATCTCTGTAATTAGTTAACCTTTTATTTTGAAATTTCAAGGCAGCTATAAAATTCTTCTGCCGTCTTGTTTTAGAAATTGTAGCTAAGTATATGGCTGATGTACCCTGTATGCCTGCAAAGAATGTTTTTTGTTTTTGCTCCTCAAGAGTCATATTTTGTTTTAAAAATAAGTCCCGTTCTAATCTAGTGTCTTTATATTTATTCCACAGAAAAATAGATGGATTATTGTTATATATCGCCTATAGCTATTTTTGACCGCGTTAGACAATTGCTCATTCGTTTTTTTCCTTATAGCTTTACTTTTGTATAAGTAGGCCTTTTATAGCCCCTCTGAATACTGCTTTTGCAGTATCCCAAAAGATTTCCGGCCTATCTACATAGTCAGCGTTAAACTCCAAGAATTCCTTCCACTCCTTATGTAACCAAGACTTAAAATGTATGTTGTGTTCAAGATATTGTGGGGAAAAAATGCCTGTTATTATTTGCCGAGAGCTGCTCCCTATATCCTATTTCTAGAGAGATTATAGCATGATCTGACAGTACAAATTCCCTTATATCTGTTTTAATCTCCATTCCCATCATACATTGTGCAATTAGAAAAAAAATCGATTCTGGAGAAAGACCTAAATGTCTTAGATTCACAAGAATACTCTTTAACATTAGGATTTTGGAGGCGCCTGATATCTTTCAAGGCCAATTTCTGACAGAATCCGCAATATCGTTGCTTCTCTAATCTTTCTAGAAGTATGCCTTATATTAGATCTATCTAAGATATGTGAAAAGGTCATGCTAAAATCTCCAACTATCACTATATTTTTCCCAATAAATCCGGCTCCCATGGGCCATTGTAAAACACTAGGATTTACTTTCACTTTAACTTCACATGTTAACTATTTCCTGTGTCAGCTAATCAAATTGTGGCATAAATAGCTCTGAGATTTGGTGTAGCAATAAAGTTGTGTCAAAATTACCCAAGCTAGGCTCACTGCCAGGTTCTACAGAACTATCATTAGGCTTGGGTTTTCTATCCTTAGGTTTAGGTGGCATGACTGGTGAATTAGATTTGGAGTGTGATATATACCTTTCCATGTGTAAGTGTTAAAACAGTAAAAGATAATATATAAAAGGCAAATGCAAAGAAAAATTATATGTGAGATGAGTAACCTACCCCGGGTTACAATACACTGATATTAGTGATAATGACAAAAAATAAGTCACAAGGTGTGCACTAGGTACAGTGAACAAAATAATAAAGTTAATAATTTTGTGTATATGTGTGGGTGTACTTACACAAAAAAAAGTGTTAAGTCCAAACAAGAACAATAATCAGTGAAGTGCTCTCATACCACTTGATAGCTACTAACAACCCAGCTAGCACACTAAAAGAAATATATTCAATAATCACGCTAAATGATATTAAATCTTAACCAGACAAATAATGTTAGCTTACCAGATCTAAATATCTAGCCTTTCAGGTCACCAGTAATTAACTTCCGTACCAAAGTTTAGTCTTAATATAAAGACTAATTACCAGATTCTTTACCTATCAATACACTTAATTGGCTAAATCTCACTATTGGCCTTAAGGCCTGAAATTAACTTATATATAGAGGGTTTACTAATGCAGTTGTTAAAATTAGCTTAAAATTATAGAACAGTAATAAACAAAAATAACAACACTCTTTTAAGATCCTCTTAACCTATACTATTAAATAAGTCTCTCAGCCTTAAATATACAGTAGGTCTATGGCGTTCTCACTTTCTCTTTATAAAAACAGGTCAGCATTGATCATTGGTATATGATATCTAGTATGATCAAAAAAACATTATACTTATAAGAGGTATCCTTAGACCTAAAAGATACCAGGTCTTGATAAGTGTCTTGAAAGTCTAGGCAGAACAATATCTGACTAAATATCCTTTAACAGAAGGTAATTAAGGAATGGGATCATCAGACCCCCTCCTCCCTTTGGACACTTTTCTCTTTCCATCTATCGACCAGATCACCTCCAGGCAAACACCTTAGTCCAGACAGTAGGGACTACAGCCCGCGTCTATATGTTCAAATTGTTCCCAAAAATCACACTTGAAGGATTCAAGCTGGCCGAACTATCAATTAAACTTGGCCTTAAGAGTCTTAAACTCCAGAAATGCTTCTCTCAGGACAGGGCTCAAAAGAGTGACAACGTACATCCCCACAAGGAAATAAATTGTGGCCCAATTTTATGGTAGTTGAACAGCCTTAGCTGCAATATCTCCTATTGTGCCCAGGAGGATTGAAGAACAAACCTTTCAAAGACAGTCATAGCAAAGTTGATCCAATTTATATATGACATAGTACCCCACCAAAATTTTTAGAGATACTTTAACCATCTCTTTAACCAGTCTCTTGATACTTGCGCTTGTAAGGATTGTTTCGAGGGAACCAGGCTTTCTCTACTGTTTAGTTAGCCGTCTCACTGGTCTGAGGTGGGAGGAATCTGACAGGACCAGACACCTCCGATACCTGCAGCCTTCGACCTATCCAGCTGACTCGTCCTGTGGTTCCCCCTAGGCTCTACTTGTCGAACTTTCCTTTTCCAGCGATCCATGATATCCTCTGCTGCTGGTGGGGTAAAGAACGCCTGCTGGCGTAATGACTCTGCGTTGAGTCAATCAGCAATTGGTTACTTCCGAGGGCTGTATGGTTCACAAGAATAAACACACTTCATTTCCTAATATGAAGCACAGATTTTGTACAAATGACTGATATCTGTTTTCTACTCCGTGGTGCTGCAGGACACACAAAAACCCTTGGGGGGGGGGGGGGGGCAGATGTGGCCTGTGGACTATAATTTGGGTGGCCATACTTTAAACTGAATTAAACTCAGACTTATTTTTTGTTTCTTTGTTTTCTATAACAATATAATAAACCTAATTGAGCTACATAGATTTAAAGGCAATTTTAAAATATATGAATCCACAAATGTTATTTTTTGTTGAAGGGATACCTAGGTAGGTAGCGTGCACATGCCTGAAGCGCTACACTTCAGGAAATAGTGCTGCTATCTAGTGCTATTGCAAATGCATAACGTTGCAAAACTGCTGCCATATAGTGCTGCAGGCACGTGCACATTCCTGAGCTTACATTTCTGCTTTTTAACAAAGGATAACAAGAAAACAAAGAACATTTGATAATAGAAAAGTTGTTTAAAATTGTATGCTCTATCTGATTCATGTAATAACATTTTTGGGTTTAACATCCCTTTAAAGGGACAGTTTACTCAAAAATTGTCTCCCCTTTAATTTGTTCCCAATTATCCACTTTACCTGCTGAAGTGTATTAAATTGTTTACAAGTATTTCCATTACCCTTATATTGGCATTTGAATTAGTTTATTTAGCCTGTGGTATCCCCACCCATCCTGAAAGTTTTTGGCCTCGAGGCCAAGCTGTGTTAACACAGCCAGTAGAAGAAATTACACTTCCAGTGGGTTATAGGTAATAAAGGTAATAAAATGTTACTTTTTCATTGTTCTCTCCAAGTATTGGTGATTTGTTTATAAACAGATATAAGATAAAGAAGCAGTTATATGTACACAATGTGATAAAGTAATGAGATCTGATTATACCTACAAGCTCAACCCATTTTATTAGGTAGTAGCTTCAAAACACTAAATCAGCTAATTCATATACACAAATAAACCTTAAAAAAGCAAATCTCATTCATGTTTTACTCTGCAGCTGGTAAAAACAAGTAATTGGAAACACATTAAGGGAAAAACAATATTATAGTATACTGTCCCTTTAAGATCGAATGGCTGATCATTATCTGAATGTATGGACACAAGGGCCCATATTTATCAAGGTCTGGCGGACCTGATCCGACACTGCAGATCAGGTCCGCCAGACCTCGCTGAATACGGCGAGCAATACGCTCACCGTATTCAGCATTGCACCAGCAGCTCACAAAAGCTGCTGGTGCAACACCGCCCCCTGCAGACTCGCGGCCAATGGGCCGCCAGCAGGGGGGTGTCAATCAACCCAATCGTAATCGATCGGGTTGTATTGTGGCGATGTGTGTTCGCCTGCTCAGAGCAGGCGGACAGGTTATGGAGCAGCGGTCTTTGTGACCGCTGCTTCATAACTGCTGTTTCTGGCGAGCCTGTAGGCTCGCCAGAAACACGGGGCATCAAGCTACACGGAGCTTGATAAATATGCCCCATTTTATTTACTACTTATTTTGATAATGCTACTTCAGCTCTATTTAAAAACATTTTTTTATATTTTTTATTTCAAGAGCGCCATTACTTTCAAAAGCTGTCAGCAGTTGGTTAGTCTGAAAAAATGAAGATATTGTTTCACAAGCAAACAGACATTTAAGTAGAAGCCCTACATTACTTCTGTCCTGCCCTGCAGCTAAATAATTACATTTTATAATGTATTTGACCTTTTCTAGCATGCAAATAGAATTGCAAAGCAAGAGATTTTAATCAGAAATGAAAACAGGTGAGAATGTAAATGAAACCATCTATTATCCAATTGTGATTTTAACAAGAATACAACTAGGAAAATCTAGGCATAATTAATAATTAAGAAATAAGCCCAGGTGGCCACGATCAGTGTTTCCTAAATACTAGTCCTTGGATAACCCTAACAGAACAGATTTATATGAATTTAATACCCAATAATAAGTGAGTTAAACACAATTAACTCATTTTATAGATGCTTGTAAGGTTGCTGAGTGGACTTGTTAAGGTGAGATCATGCTCGAAATTAATTGCTTTACCTATATTTTCTACAGATTTATTAGCTGCCATTAACATCTATTGCTCAATAAATGAACTCTCGCTCATGAAACGAGAACTTATTGCTAAGAGATTTAAATGATTACAACTGCAACATCTTTTATCCGGCTAAAATAATTTTTGATGAAAATACTATTTCCTTGAATAACCTTAAAGAAGCACATGATTATTTTAAGATACACAAGTTGGTTTAAGAAAGTATAATGATGCTAGTTAGCAGTTAAATGATATGTGTTATATTTGTGATAAAATGGAATACTGTTGTAACTGTCAATCAACTCATCGTTGCTTTGAGAGGTGGGAGAGGGGGCAAGAGTGGAGACCTTTTTTTTTCTCCCCATGTGTGTTTTTGTTAAATTCACTTTCTGTTATCGTTAATTGCAGACTCACTTAATATTCTTTCTTGGAACGTTGGGGGGATAACTTCCCCCATTAAACGTAAAACAATTTTAAGACTATTGGCTACCTATAAACCGCAAATTGCCCTGTTGCAAGAAACTCACCTCAAAGCCCAGGAACTGGAGAAACTTTAAAGTAAGTGGGTGGGACATGTACTGGGCACTCCATGTAAACAAAGGAAAAAAGGGGTTGTAATATTGTTCCACAGGAATCTGGTGTTGAAAATTTTAAAACAAGAAGTTGACATAGATGAGAGATTTATATTAGTAGAGATAGAAATACAGGCGGCACGGTATACGCTTTGTAATATATATGGGCCCAATACGCTATATCCTAAATTTTGGTCAGATATGAAAGTAAGATTACTTAGTGTCTCAGAAAAACGAATCTGATAGTGGTGGGTGACTTCAACATGCCTATGTGCCCCAATATAGACAGATTATGAATAGGTCAGCAAGTGTTTAATTATAAAGAGTCCAAAATATTTATTGATTCTATAAAGATTTAAAGCTGAAAGATATTTTTCAAATCCAAAACCCGGACAGCCGGTTATTTACGTGTCTAAGGCACATAAATAATTTTCGAGAATTTATTCATTTTTATTTATTTTTTATTTTTATTAAGTTGTCAATGAATTTGCACACAAAAACAAATGTCGTTGTAATACACAGTTCTCAAAGAAAAATCTTACATTTATTCCAGTATGCATTTGTGTCACAGGTTGGTGCGATTATTTTTAACGTTACGACCTTTGACAACCTTAATTGGTTTCAGTAACAATATCAGAAAAAAACAATAATAATAAAAACAAAATAAAATTGAATTAAACAAAATTAAAACATCAACTGAAGAAAAAATCTCCTCTTCTCTTTTTCTCGCTCTCTCAGTTAATCATATTATTACTCCAGATATATTATGTTGTCAAGAAATCTGTAATTCTGTCAAAGGCACTTGCTATAAAGCATAAAGAAAAAAGAAAAACTCAGTTTATTGAAAATTGTGCATCCCATACCCCAGGGTCTGAGTGTGTGTCATGATGCATGAGTAGATTCTTCCCACATGAACCTTATGTCATGGAGAGTATTCAGTTTCTGTCATTTGAGGAATCCTAGCTCCTCTAACACTAGTAATTCTGACACCTTTTCTGTCCATATTCTTTTTGTCGGGATTTCTTGCGTTTTCTATTTAAGTTCTATTAGGGACTTAGGGCGCCAATTTTTTCGCACAGACCGTATCGAAATAACCCGCCGGCATTCGCACCATGCGGATGGCACTTCGTTACATGAATGTACTAAAAACCAAGCCGTAAAATTTCGCGTCTATTGTGTGTCGAAGACAATCGGATTATTGATAACTTTGAAGCTTTGTTCGGCGCGAAAGAGCAAAGTTAAGAAGCAGTCTGCGACCTGATTGGTTTAGTTCTTTACCCACGTGACGATCTAGGTGTCATAATCGTCAGACAAGCGGTGGCTCCAAGTCCTTTGGGCATTCCGGCCATTCTATAAAAATTAGACTTCACAGATTGCCACTCTTCTGGAGTCGCTGGAAGGCACACGTACCTTGGAAAGACGACCATCAAAGCATCAATAACTTTGGTTAGGTGCCTCGAAAAAGCAGACTGGCTGATGCCAATTATAACGCTAGACACAGCTTGGAATGAACAGGTGGCAAAAAAGTGTAAGGCTGCCAACAGTTTTAATAGTCCGGGTATGGCTTGTGAACGCGCTGTCATAGGTTCCAGGTATTCTGCTATTTCATAGTAAAGTTCCATAATAGCTTCTCTGTCCAAACGGAATCTCTGGATAATCTCTCGATCAGAAATGCTTTCCAAACCCATACGTGGAAGGAAAACTCTAGGGACTCTGATTCTTCTACCTCTCCTTCTTTGCAAGTTGTCAACCGGTGCCTGTATAGCCCTTCTTCCTCGTAATTGAATTAATCGGAAAAGAAACATGTTTAAAAGTGTCTCCATCTTCATTCAGTGATCCAAAAACCAATAATGCTACAATAGTAGTCTAGTCCTTTCACTTAAGTACTTCTACCTGGCGTCAGGTTGAGACGCCCTATAGTTTTCTATTGTATTCGCTACCTAAATGGTCACGAAGCAAATCACGCGAAGTTACAGTGAAAGTTGGAGCGGACGGATTAGTTGTAACATTCATAATTTCTGATTACAGCGAATTTGTCAGCGATCGAACATGTAGTAAGTGGAAAAAGGCTTCGGAACGATCAGTTGCGTAAAATTATGATCGCTGATGAAAATAGTGGTTTTTCGACCAGATCGCAGATTGGCACATACGAAAAGACGTGTCTGCAATACACGCAGAAAATAGAACCAAATCCAAAGGAAATAGCGCACAACCAGCAGAGTATAATATAAAACGTCCAGTTTATTAGAAACTTATAAAAGTATCAAGGTTAGTGCATACGTTAAAAACCATGGCAGGTAGATGAACAAGAGCACAATGCAGACGCGTTTCATGCAGTTGCACACTTGATCACTGCTTCATTTGACTGTGTAGATGGGAAGATTTGTTTCCTGCTGTGTTTGTATTATTCTACTGGCTTGGAAACAAAGTTCACTATAGGAGTAGTGTAACCCAACTCCGACTGTCTTGGAAACCCTTTGTCATGTCCTCCAATCAGTTCAGCATTAACCGGAATTGGGAAGAGAGGGGATCTATTACCCAATATATGTTTATGTTTCACGACAATTGCATCCCAGGTATCAAATGTGTGTCTGTATATCACTTAATCCGTACATCGGGAGGGTCTTTTTGGAACCCAACACAAGGCTCCTACTGAGGGTATTTTTAATATGAGGAAGTCCATGGCCACCCATGCTTTGTTGTCTTTAGCTCCATGCCAGTCCATAACCCTTTGTAATGTAATAGCTTTAATGTAATTAGCTAAGCAGGGGAGGCCTAAGCCTCCATTTATTGTGGATCTATACATAGTTTCTCTATTAAAGGGATAGGAAATCCCCCAAAAAACTTTTAATTTTTTTAAAACCTCATATCCAGTTGTTCAAAACATCAAATTATACATATAAGCCATTTTTTATCCTTTACATGAAAATTCAATAGAAAACATAAATTCTGCCAAAACCTTCTTTTGGGTAATTATGCAGCTGAATCATTGAGTTCTACCTAGGTAGAACTATGATGGCAAATTCTGGGAAGGATAAGACTCTTAAGCGCTACTGCTTAATTACCCGATATGGAAAGATAGTCTTACTATGTAATTTGAATCAATAAATTCTGTTTATTTTGAACACAATATAGATACAAACAGTTAGATCTAAAAGTTTGAAATAAAAATATAGTTAAAACAAATATTTAAAACAGATAGTTAAAACAAATAGGTTGGCGAACCTAAAAACATGAGTCGGATGAATCAATATAATATGCTATAATCTCATAGATGTATTGAATAAGCAAGTTAATATATTTATATATGTCTGGATATATTTGAGCCTAGGTTAAGATTGCAGATATTATTTGTGGATCTGATGTGGTGCAATTTATGATACAATAAAGTATTCACAAAGAATATTTGCAATGTTTAGTGATATTTATTTCAGTGTAAAAATAAAAACATACAAACAATTTTCATCAATAGTATCAGCCTTAAACGTATAAATGATTACATAAAATAATTTAGTAAAATACTGAAAGGATGAAAGTCTTTTTGTAGAGAACCTGGAAATAGCAGTATACTGCTTAAGCTGGTAAGTGTTAAAAGAGTGGAAGTCTTTATTGCGGCAATTGTATGCTCGACAATGAACTGCTTATTAAGCTTCGCTGTTATGTCCTTCGTAAATGTTTATGTGTGGGCGTGTCACTAGGCAA
Organism: Bombina bombina; assembly: GCF_027579735.1. NCBI lineage: Eukaryota > Metazoa > Chordata > Amphibia > Anura > Bombinatoridae > Bombina > Bombina bombina. The sequence goes on along the minus strand of NC_069507.1, from coordinate 46,456,311 downwards.
GTTTTTGGAGTCGTCAAAAGTAAAGTTATAGAGTACTGCTTTGTGATTGGCGTGATCCGCTTTTTACATGAACTTTCTTAATGTACTCACAGTTACAGGTGTCTTTAGCATTTTTTTCTGTTCGTCTATCTCTGTTGTTTTTGTGTTGTCCCTTTTTTTGAGTGCCTTTTGTCCACACTGTGTGTTCGTGGTGGAGTGAATGCTGGAATAGTTGCAATGGTGTGTGGTTACTGTTACCACTCCTAAATCTTCCAAATAGCAGGGAGTTAGCTCCGTACTCTCTTTGTTTCAGAGTACTTCCCTTTGCAGGTGTCAGCAGGTTCCTTCTTGCTGGCTGTTATTAAGTGTGCTTCTGTTGTTTCTTGGCGGTCCGAAAAAAAGGACTAAGTAGTTTGTGGTTTATTTGTGGAAACGCTTAATGTTCCTTTCAAGCGTTATGTTTGTAGATCAGATCAGATGTTGGCTTTGCGGTCCACTACAAAAGTGAACTTGTGGAAATCTTCAAGGTAGCAAGGAGTTAGCTATGATGGCGCCCCGCATGCGCATTTACACTTACTTGTGGCAATGCATGAGCATATTAGTCTTCTCACTTCCAGCGTCATCATCACCTTGCCTGATGCTGATGAAGAGGGGAGTAACGTGGGAGTGGCATTGTAGGCAGAGGGACAACTAACGAGATATGTTTAAATGTGACTATAGCCCCCAAGACTGACATGCATGTATACCAGTAACCAATATAACATTCTCATTTTACCTGCTGTAACAAGAGAGTTACACACACAAACATGCCGAGAATTGTAAGCATAGCAGGGCTGTTAATTATTAATGTTAGTAACTCCCCCTGAGCTATAGCTTACATTTTGTCAGTGCTTATATGGCGTTTTAACCCTGTAAATTAAGTTAAATAATGACAGCAGGGAAAAAACAAAGGCTGTGTGTAACGGCAGTGCTTATATGGCTTTTTACATTATAAATTAAGTTAAAGAATGACAGCAGGGAAAAAACAAAGGCTGTGTGTGGGTAACGACAGCTCTTATATGGCTTTTTAACCCCATAAATAAGGTTAAAGAATGACAGCAGGGAAAAAACAAAGGCTGTGGGTAACGGCAGCGCTTATATGGCTTTTTAACCCCATAAATAAGGTTAAAGAATGACAGCAGGGAAAAAACAAAGGCTGTATGAAACGGAAGCTATATCATTTACTAGATGCATGTGCATGCAAATTTGGAAGATAAACTTTTAATGAATATTTAAATAACTGTCTCAGTGCTGCAGCGCGATTGGCGGAAATAATTGAATGTGTAATCAGTAAATCCTGCCTTCAAATAGGGGCAGTCAATTAAGCTGTTTTTTGCTGAAATAAAAACAAAATTTTTATTTATTTTCAAGCTTCGTTTTGAGGAAACAGTAAGTGCATTTTAGTGGTAGTATTCTAGGCAAAACTGTTATTTTTATGCATTGTTTGTGATGGGGAGAGGTGAATTCCCAAATATTTAAGGGTTTTGGATTGAAGTTTTAAGGGACAAATGTTTGATAGCAATTGAAACTCAATTTGTGTCAGGGAGATGTTCATTATTTCTGATTTTTGTGTGTTGACTAAGAAGTTTGAGTATTGACCAAATTTATCTAACTCTGACATTATCTCTGGGATGGAATTAACCGGGAACGTTGCTGTAAAAAGCACGTCATCCGCATACAGTGCTATTTTAAAATTATGTGGTCCAATTTCTACTCCTCCTATTTTTGTATTCATTCTACCATGAGTTGCCAATACTTCCATTATCATGATAAATAGTGTGGGGAACAGGGGGTAACCCTGCCTCGTTCCGTTTTTAATAATATAGGATCTGGACAACATACTATTTGCTTTGACTTTAGCAGTGGGGCAGGAATGCAAACTACATATTCTTGAGATCATCTTAGGGCCTAACCGAATGAGATTAAAGTTTCTTTTAGGAATCGCCAATTTATGCTATCAAACACTTTTTCTGCATCTGTCACCAAAAGCACTGCTGGGATATTATTTTGTTTTACATATGACATTAATGATAGGGCTCTAATTGTGTTGTCCCTCACTTCTCTGCATGGAAAAAAACCTACTTGGTCTGTGTGTATAATATCTTTTAGATTGATAGCTAAACGCTTTGCTCGTATTTTTCCCAGAAACTATATCCGATTGGGTCAGTGGGAGGTTTATTAGGATTCTGAATTACTGTTATATGTGCAAGTAGCATCTCACTAGGTAGAGCCTGATCATTATCTAACATGTGGAAAAGGTTTATTAGATGTGGGGCTACTATATGTTTGAATTTTTTATAATAAGCATTTGTAAAGCCATCTGGGCCTTGGCTTTTCTCAGAGGGTAGTCCCGAGATAGCAGTGAGTGCCTCTTGTAGGGTGATGGGCTTTTCCAGGTAATCTTTGCTACTTGTCTGTATTTTAGGCAGATTGGCCTCCTCGATGTATCATCTGGTTTAGGTGCTCTGGTGTGTCATTTAAATGCAAATGATATAGCTTAGCATAATATGAACTAAAGTGGTTTGCTATACCTGCACTGTCATTAATGCTTTGGTTTTCTGGTGTTACAATTGTGCGTATTTGTGAGTGAAGCATTTGTGCATTCAGTAGTTTAGCTAGGTATGATCCTCAGATCCTGCTCTATTACTTTCACAGAAGAATGTTTTCCTAAGATATAAAGCTATTCTCTGTGCTTCTTTAGTGAGAATTATGTGTAATTCCTTTCTAGCCATGGTCAGGTGTGTGAATATAGTTTTATCTTTTAGATTGTTTTTATGTTGCAATTCCAAAATGCAAATTTGGTTTGTGATAGAGTTAATGGAGTTGTTATATGTTTTCTTCCTGTGTGCTTTAAGTTTAAAACAATCTCCCCTTATCACCGCTTTATGCACTTCCCATATGATTCCCGGAGAGGTGTCTGCTACAGTATTAATTTGAAAGTATTCCGTTAGTGTTTTACTAATTGAGTAAGATGTTAAAGGGTGCTGGAGCAACGTGTTATCCATTCTCCAGATATTTGGAATTGTCGGTTTGTCAGGCCAATCTAAGTCAATGCACACAGCCGAATGATCCGACCAGACTGTTGGTTGTATATCTGACTCTTTTAATTGAGATAAGCAATTGCGATAAATTAGAAGGTAATTAATCCTTGTGTATACTGACCAGAGGTGGGAGAAGAAAGTAGAATTGCGCTGAGTAGTGTGCTGTACCCACCAAGTGTCTACTAGCCCTAGCTGTTCTATACATTTGAAGACTGCATTAGGGGGTCTTGTTTGAGTTTGTGTGGAGCCTGAAGAGGGATCTAACACAGGGTCTAGTGTGATATTTAAGTTATCTCCAAGGATTAGAGTCCCTTTTTTGTGTTCTAGTACTAGGGAAAGGAGGTGCTGGTAAAATTTGTGCCTACATGAATTTGGGGCATACACGTTAACCAATGTAATCGGTTCGTGAAAAAGGAGGCCTACAATGATCAGAATTCTACCTTCCATGTCTGCCACCTTGTTGAACAATTGGAAATGAAGATTTTTGTGTATGAGAATACCTACTCTGTACTTTTTAATAGTGTGGGAGTGAAAGAAACCAGTTGAAAAATCTCTAGATTCAAGCCTAGGTTCCGAGTTTAATAAGAAGTGTGTCTCTTGTAAAAATATTATGGAATCCTGGTGTTTAGTGAAGCTTTTTAATGCAATTGATCTCTTTGTGGGAGCGTTAAGGCATTTTGTGTTCTGCATTATTATGGATATCTTAGTGTTCTGCATGAGGGTAAACTAAGAGGGAACCAAAGATCTCACCTGTCCGTAGTCTTGGTGTGGTCATCATGCATGTCATAGTAGTGTAGTACCCATGTAAATGGCAGGGACAATGACAGATAATATCCATTGACAAAAGAATGTTGTTTCGCCTTAATGATCTGAGAAGAGCAAGCATAATCAAAACATGAACAAACAAGCATATTAACCATAACAAATAACAAAATGTGTAAACATAAAAAAGGTACACCCTCTGTAGGAAGTAATTGTAGAGCATCAAATGCCTACTGATAAGTGGGGGTAAATTGGCAATTCAATCTGCTAGGTCTCTCTCATCGGGCGAACAGAGAGTGATACGTTTAGAAAAAGTTACTATCAATGTCAGTGTAATAAGTAATTCCCACTAACTAAAAAGTCAGACATGGAGTTATCAATCTAGATAATTAACAGTTCCGTTGGTCAAATTATCTTCATGTTGGGTCAGCAGAAGCCTCTGCTGGCATGATATTAGCCTTATCAGTGTTTCTTTGCTTGTTTGGCATAGTTGTCCATTCAGGACGTTGAGGTTTAGGTGCAGTTTTATTCAAAGGTTGATCTTCCTGCCTGTTGTTGAATAGCTTGGGAAGAGATTTTTGAGCTATACCCAACTGTTTGCAAAACTGGCCCAACTCTTCTGGATCTTTGTAGGTGATGATTTTATCTTCTTTTGTCACTTTAATGGAAAATGGAAATCCCCATCTATAAGGTATATTCAGATCCTGTAGGTGTAGCAAGAGGTATCTGACTCCTTTGCATCTTGCTAAAGTAATAGGGCTAAGGTCCATGTATATTTGCAAGGAATCTTTCCAAACCTTATTGTGGATTTTTTCCTTGTCGCTCTTTATCTGAAAATTTGTGGCAGCACAAAATAATATCTCGTGGCGGAGCAGTATCAGCTGTTTTTGCCTTTAAGGCTCTATGGGCCCTGTCTAGGCAGATGGTGTCTTCTTTCTCTGCTCCTAGGAGGAACTTAAACAGGTTTTGGAGGTATGATGATAGCTGTGTAGGGAGGATTTTTTCTGGGATACTGCGAATCCTAAAGTTACTTCTGCGGCCCCTATTGTCTAGGTCATCTAGTTTGCAATTGTACAATTGTCATGTTCTGTTGCTGCAGGGCTATGGCCATAGAATCTGTAGAGTTGGAGATTTCTTCAGTATTTTCTTCTAAGTGAAGTACTCTATTTCCCAAGTCATTGATGTCTCTTTTAACTTCTGCTGAACCATCTTTTATTACTTTGCTGACTTGTGTCATAAAAGAGTTAAGGTCTGCTTTTGTTGTTAATGCATTAAGGTCTGCTCTAGTAATTGGTAGCTTGTCTCCTGATTGTGAAGAGCTGCCCATTTTTTCTGTAAAAAGGGATTCTGCCTCCTCTGACTGCTGTGGTTCTAAAGCTTTAAAAAAAAGTGTTGAGTTTTCCTCCAGTTGAATTAAAACCTTTGGGTATTTTATCTGTTCTTCTTGGCTTTTTTTAATCATTTTTAATTTCGGAGAAGGTCTATGTCTTAGAAATTAAAGCGGATATCAATGACATAATTATCTCTGATCATGCGATTTTCTCACTTAAAATGCAACTTAAAGCTGCTTCCAGCAACCTTGCAATTGAATCTTTTGCTATTCTTCTCTGACAAGAATTGGAGGCTATTATATTAGGTGACCAGAAAATAGTTCTTTCTCTCTATGCTGACTATTTTTTACTTTTTTAAGTAAGACACAAAGGAGTATATCTAGAGTTATCGAAATCATTAGGGACTTTGGTTAATGCAGATAAGTCTGAAATTCTTTGGATATGTTGATGTAACGACAGTAGTAGCCAATGCCCATTTAAAATAGTCAACCACATAAAACATATTAAGAACCTGTTAGCTGCCAATCCCAATAGGTGGTATGAACTTAATTTTCCCAAACTACTTACCACTTACCAAACTTCAATATAAACTCCAAAGATGGAAGTTCCACTCCCTACCAATTTCACTATCGGCTCGTATTATGATGGAGGAAACTTTAGTTTTTCCACAATTTTTTTATTTATTAAAATCTACCTTTATTTCTGAAACATGAAGATAGTGTTAATTTCAATAGAGCATGTTCAAAATTTATATGGCAGGATAAGAAAGCAAGAATGCCTATTAATTTGCTATCCAATAGAAGGTACTCAAATATGCTTTGGATTGGTTAACGGAGAAAGTCACTGTATTTGAATTGGAATCTAGGCTGTGCATTTCTCCATCCAAGCTATCCTACATTGCCCGATTGACAAACTTCAGAGTATAGTTGCCAATCTACTGGTTTTTAGAAATGTTATAATAGTGTGGCAGAAATTAAGTTCAGAATGTAAAACCAATTTTCAGGTTTCTAAGTATCTTCCTATCATTGGTTTTCTGAATTTTGTTCCAAGTCTTTACAAGGGTACATTTAATGCTTGGGCACAGAAAGGGCTTAAATGCTTTGTCCAGATGCTGGATAATGATACAAATACTGTTTACCCCTTTGAGAGACTGAAAATAGATCTTAAACTAGAAAATAGAGACTTTTTTGTGTATCTCCAGAGCAGACATTTTGTTAATAAAATGATCCAGGAATTTGGTTATTTATGGGAGCTAGAGGAAATCGATGAAGTGATCAAACTATATCAATCAGGCAATTATTCTATTTTGAATATCTGTAATCTTTTAAAGAGTTATCAAGAACAGGTTAATTTTAAGAGATTAACTGAGAAGTTGCAGAACATCTTTTCAAAGTTGAAACAAGAAAACATTGAATGCAGTTTTAGAATTGTTTATGGTACGAGTGACTCTACTTCATGGAGGGAAACACATTTTAAGTTAATTATTAGACTATATTTGACTAAGGTATCTAGATAGACATCAGGTATACCCGGAAGGTGTACCAAGTGTTCGGTAGAGATGGCAGATATCCATTATTGTTTTTGGGAATGCCCACAAATTCAAAATTTCTGGTTACAAATTAATATATGGCTTAATAACTATATGGGAAGTAATGTGTATTTAAATAAAGATGAAAGGTTTTCTAATATGAGCTTGATAAATTTAGCAATCTTAGTAGGATGAAACATCATATTGAAACATTGGAAGGGGGAGTGAGCCCCTCAATAGCAGAGTTTATTAGTAATATACAAACACAGATCTTTGTGGAAAAATGATTAATTAATATACAAAATGATATCCAAATTAAGAGGTTTTTCCGGACATGGGTTAAGGTTATTAGTGATCTGCCTAAAGAGATCCAATTACAAATTGTCCGCCCTTTTCAGAGGTTAGAGTTTTTATACAATCCATAGTAAATGGCTTGTTTCCAATTGAATGGATGCCCAACTAAGTGGGGTGTTTTTTTTGTGTAACTCTCTTCTCGGTTGCCCCCTAGGCACTTTGTTTTGGGGGGGGGAGCTAATCAATTATCCTGTTTTATTTCCCTTTAAAAAATGTCTACACATCATAGATTATACATCTTCACAGATTTGAAGATATATTGTTGTTGGTTTTGTTGTTATTTATCTGTGTTGTCTATCTGTAAAAACTGTGTTTGACATTAAATAAAAATTATAAATAAAATTAAAAAAAAAGGATTGGGCTTTATAGACACTAGGCCATTGTCTTAGGCTAGTAAAGTTATAACTAATGTGAAATAGATAAAGCATCACCAGCGTTCTTTATGCAAATAAAACTGCTTTATTGACAGTTCAAGTTAACTTCCAATGGTAAGCAGGAAAAAAATAGTGACAAGTGGTGCCTAGGCAAACATACATAGAGAACAAACTGCTGACATGTTTTGGCCCTTCAGCAGTTTGTTCTCTATGTATGTTTGCCTAGGCACCACTTGTCACTATTTGTTTCCTGCTTACCATTGGAAGTTAACTTGAACTGTCAGTAAAGCAGTTTTATTTGCATAAAGAACGCGGGTGCTGCTTTATCTATTTCACATTAGTTCATTTGGAGACCGAGCGTGCACAGTTGAATCTTGTGCGAGTTTGGCCTGAGTCACTACTCACCCACACTGATGCATCAGCCGCAGTGATTCTCGGCATCCAACGGAGTAACAACTGGAGGTGGAGTTCCGGGGTGACGTCAGACGCCATACAGCCGCATGTGGAGAGAACCCAGGAGGGGAGCGGATACTCAACGGAGGCAAGAGGAGCACATTGAGGGGATACCCAGTGCTTGAAGTAAGTAGCCACCGTTAAAGGGTACTCCCTGTGGACGGGCTCACACCAGATTTGAGGCGATAGTTGAAGAACCCGGACAGTCCTTAGAAGCTGGGGTGAGTGAACGGGGTAATCCCCTGCATGTATCGTATACACAATTTGGTCAAGAACACATTAGGTTACCCCGCTACTAGGCTGCAAACTGGTGCTCACACAACAAGTGACTTAGCAAAGTTATAAATAACATCATTGATATCAAAATTTAGGAATAAAGTAGGACAATTTTTTCTTTCTCTGAACATGTGTGCAAACTGTCTTTGCTGATTAGAATTTAAATTACTGTTAATTTTCAGCAAGTAATAGGGTATAAGATTATAGGACATATTCCTTCTTATTGAGTGATTTACTCATCATGGCTTCCAGAAACCAACAAAGAGCAGGGTATTTTACACCTTTTGGCAGCAAGCAGCAAACAAGGTAATGACTTGTTTATTGTTATTCTTGTCTACCAGTAACACAAGGGTAAGTTATAAATTTAGCACACACAAACCAGTACAATAAATGTTATATTTACTTTTACGACACCCCCTTTGTGCCGTGCATAGTGCAGTCATTTATACTCCATATATGCCAGTAGAAGTAGTTTAAACTTTGCTTCCCAGTACTACATTTAGTGAAAGCAATATTTGCACTCCACTGTATAATACTAGCTCATGCTAATGTGCGCTGGTATTACAAGTTGTCAGCAATGCGAACCTGAGTTTGCCTTTGCTTTGCTGGGAAGCATTTCGCTCATGAGAGTGTGCTTCCATAGACTCCTATGGGAGCCTCTCTCTCATGCCGTCACGAGACACGGCCGGAGAACCTCACGCAGTGAAGGGGGTAAGTAGTACAGCAATAGTAACAAATTGTAAATATATATGCATATGATTATATACATATATATTTACTGGGAACACACAGTTCAATAGACCGTAATGTAAAGGCACTTTCAGTGCCTTTTTTTTCCTAACATCCCACTCCCGCCAACTTTACCCACAAAATATTGCCTAGTGCAGTTATTTTACTAAAAAATAAAGATGCAGCTTAATTATTTTACTTTTATCCTGCGCTGTAACTTGAAAAATTAGAAATGTCAGTTTAGAATCAATTTTCATATTTTACCACTGTAGGAAGTACTATTTATCAAAAAAATCATGGTACTAACAGTAGCCTGATTAACCTAAGTTTAGTAAGAGAAGCAACTTATTCTCTTGGTAGATATTTTCAGATGATTCAACAAACCACAAAGACCAGCAATAAATACACAAAGCACTCTACAGTATCTTATTACAGGAAATAGGAAAGAAAGAAAGAAAGAAAGAAAGAAAGAAAGAAAGAAAGAAAGAAAGAAAGAAAGAAAGAAAGAAAGAAAGAAAGAAAGAAAGAAAAAATTGAATGAAAGGGAAGAAAGGAATGAAGGAATTAAGGAAGGAAGGAAGGAAGGAAGGAGGGAGGGAGGGAGGGAGGGAGGAAGGAAGGCAAAGAAAGAAAGAATAAAAGAAAGAAAAAATACAAGAGAGAAAAAATAGAAAAAAAGAAAGAAAGAAAGAAAGGAAGGAAGGAAGGAAGGAAGGAAGGAAGGAAGGAAAGAAGGAAAGAAAGAAAATATGGAAGAGAAGGAAAGAAAGGGAAGGAAGGAAGGAATTAAGGAAGAAAGGAGAGAGGAGGGAGGGAGGAAAGGAGGAAAGGAGGAAGGAAGGAAGGGAAAGAAAGGAAGGAAGGAAGGAAGGAAAGAAAGAAAAGACAGAAGAGAGGGAAAGAAAGTGAAGGAAGGGATTAAGGAAGAAAGGAGAGAGGGAGGAAGGGATGGAGGAAAGGAGGAAGGAAGGGAGGATGGGAAAGAAAGAAAGTAAGAAAGAAAGAAAATAAATGTTCACGGTTCTATGATCAAGTAAATTACTAGGAGTTTTTTATGTAATTTAAAAGACAACCTTATACTACATTAGTTCAGGCTTCTGTTTGAAATTATGTGTATATGAGGCTAGTCATAAAGCTGGAAAAGTGTCATTCTGCACCATTACAGCTTAATGCTCGAATCCCAGCTCACAAATGCAGAAAATAGGTAATAGCACACATTAAACAGAGGAAATGCATCATAAAATTTAAATTAAATTACTCATAAAATAAAGACCCCAAAGCGCTGTGTGCTCCTGTGCCCTCTGTTCCCATGAAGATTCTTGTTGAAAGCTCTTCTCTGCCTCACTGTCTGATATCTCTTATGCCCAAGTCAAGCAGACTTTTATCTTCGCCTGTCAGAACAGCAGGAGCAGAAAAAACATGGTGGGTGGTTTCCGAAACCGGAATTCTAATATATCCCACAAGCAAAGGGCTGCTGAGCATTTTCATTTTAAACTAGCATAGAATAGATACATTCTTGATGTTAGACGATGACAAGCAAAATGGCCTTAGGACCCACAAAGCACAGCTTTCATTTAAGTTGTCTGCTGAAGAGATAAAATACATATATATATCAAACCATGTCACTTTTTTTTTTTTTAATATTACCTGAATTGTGTTTTTAACTTGTTTTATTTTTGGAGAATGCTAACATGGTAATCTGTGGCCAAAAAACCCCACATATATTTGAATGTTAAAACTATCACATAAAAGGAAAAAATACATTATTTTTACATTTAATTAATTTATTTTTTTCCTCTTTCTTCTAAACTCATCCCACTTAAAAGGAACTTAAAACATGCTATCAGGATGCTTGTCTGGATATGGTCAGGCACAGTCACTTTATTTAAATATATATATATATATATATATATATATATATATATAGAAACAAAAGCACTCAACCAGGAAGGAAGAATAGCTCAGGAGCTTGTTCTATGGCAAGTTATCACCCACCAAACATTCCTGAAGTATATTAATGTTATTCTGCCAAACAGGGTCAGTCCATTCACAATATACCAGGCAATCCTCATCTGAACAAAGAACATGACAATCCCAGATGATTGTTGTTGTTTTTTTTTTTTTTGGCCTCATCAGTGAAGTGCAGTCATATCCTTCTAAGCACATTGGGCAGGGAGTCCACATATGGTTCCCCCATCACACTTAGGGAGATTTCCCAAGGGCCAGTATTCAAATAGATACAGAAAGACGAGTGCTCATCCAGGAACTAGCAAAAGATCAGTAGCTTGTTCTATGGAAAGTTAAACCTGTGAGCAGCCTCTTTTAGTTAAATTGTGTTTTTCACAGAGGAGAACTTTCCTGAAGTATATCAGTCTGATCCCGCCTAACAAGTTTAGTCTAGGCCTGAAATTCCAGGGAATCCTCCTCTGAACAAGGAATATGGCAACCACATACAATAATTTTAGCCTTCTTTTGGGCCTCTTCAGTGAGGTGCAACCCTATCCCTCTAAGCAAATTGGGCAGGGAGTCTGTATCTGAGGCCAAAATGATTGTCTGGGGCTTCTTAATTCCTTGTTTACAGAGGATTGCCTGGTATTTTGTGGCTGGACTGACCTTGTTAGGTGGGATCAGATTGATATATTTTAGGATAGCTCTTTTCTGTTTTCTTTTACTATTGGACAAAAGGAGGATGCTCTAAGGTGGTAAATCTCCATAGGACAAGCTATTGTTTGTTCCTGAGAGAGTGCTTCTCTTTCTGTATGTAACCATCACTTTATTTCCCTCCTAAGTTTAACCCCTTAATGACAACTGACGTACCAGGTACGTCATGCATTATCAAGCAGTTAATGACAATAGACGTACCTGGTAGGTCAGTTGTCTAATAGAGTGGCCCTCTCTGCACCGGAGCATCGTTGGTGGGTGGCAGCAAAGGAGGGAGGCGGGTAGGCAGCCTGTGATGTGGAGGGGGGGCGGGATCGGAGGCCGGATCAGAGGAGGAATGTGTCAGGGGGCATGCACGGATGCGTGCGCGTGCACGGGGGTGGCGGGCGGGCGCGTGCACGGGGCGGGAGCGGGTTGGAAACGCTACCTTACAGAAAAATAAAATAAAAAATTGGGGTAATTTTTATTTCTAATAATCGAAGGGTTCTGGGAGGGGGGGGGGAAGCTACACTATAAAAAAGGGAAAACAAATATTCAAACTATTTTTTTTAATAAACTGGGTACGGCAGACAGCTGCCAGTACCCAAGATGGCGCCCATTAAGCTAGAAGGGTAGGGTTAGAGAACTGTTTGATGGGGGATCCGTGATGTTGGGGGCTAAGGGGGGATTCTACACAGCAGCATAGGTAAATATGCTTAAAAAAACAACAACAAAAAAACCAAATATACCTTTTATTCTAGTACTGGCAGACTTTCTGCCAGTACTTAAGATGGCAGGGACAATTGTGGGGTGGGGGAAAAAAGAGAGCTGTTTGGGAGGGATCAGGGGGTCTGATGTTTCAGGTGGGAGGCTGATCTCTACACTAAAGCTAAAATGAACCCTGCAAGCTCCCTACAAGCTACCTAATTAACCCCTTTACTGCACGTGTGATGCGCAGCGGCATTTAGCGGCCTTCTAATTATCAAAAAGCAACGCCAAAGCCATATAATTCTGCTATTTCTGAACAAAGGGGATCCCAGAGAAGCATTTACAACCATTTGTGCCATAATTGCACAAGCTGTTTGTAAATAATTTCAGTGAGAAACCTAAAGTTTGTGAAAAAGTGAACATTTTTTTTTTATTTGATCGCATTTGGCGGTGAAATGGTGGCATGAAATATACCAAAATGGGCCTAGATCAATACTTTGGGTTGTCTACTACACTACACTAAAGCTAAAATTAACCCTACAAGTTCCCTACAAGCTCCCTAATTAACCCCAGCACTGCTGGGCATAATACATGTGTGGTGCACAGTGGAATTTAGCAGCCTTCTAATTACCAAAAAGCAATGCCAAAGCCATATATGTCTGCTATTTCTGAACAAAGGGAATCCCAGAAAAGCATTTACAACCATTTGTGCCATAATTGCACAAGGTGCTTGTAAATGATTTTAGTAAGAAACCTAAAATTGTGAAAAATTTAAAGTTTTATTTTTATTTGAACGTATTTGGCGGTGAAATGGTGGCATGAAATATACCAAAATGGGCCTAGATCAATATTTTGCATTGTTTACTACACTACACTAAAGCTAAAATTACCCCAAAAGCTCCCTACATGCTCCCTAATTAACCCCTTCACTGCTGGGCATAATACGCGTATGTGTGCAGTGGCATTTAGCGGCCTTCTAATTAACAAAAAGCAACACCAAAGCCATATATGTCTGCTATTTCTGAACAAAGGGGATCCCAGAGAAGCATTTACAACCATTTATGCCATAATTGCACAAGCTGTTTGTAAATAATTTCAGTGAGAAACCGAAAGTTTGTGAAAAAATTTGTGAAAAAGTGAATGATTTTTTGTATTTGATCGCATTTGTCTGTGAAATGGTGGCATGAAATATACCAAAAAGGGCCTAGAACAATACTTTGGGATGTCTTCTAAAAAAAAATATACACATGTCAAGGGATATTCAGGGATTCCTGAAAGATATCAGTGTCCCAATGTAACTAGCGCTAATTTTGAAAAAAAGTGGTTTGGAAATAGCAAAGTGCTACTTGTATTTATGGCCCTATAACTTGCAAAAAAAACAAAGAACATGTAAACATTGAGTATTTCTAAACTCAGGACAAAATTTAGAAACTATTTAGCATGGGTGTTTTTTGGTGGTTGCAGATGTGTAACAGATTTTGGGGCTAAATTTATAAAAAGTGTTTTTTTTTTTTCATTTTTTCCTCATATTTTATAATTTTTTTATAGTAAATTATAAGATATGATGAAAATAATGGTATCTTTAGAAAGTCCATTTAATGGCGAGAAAAACGGTGTATAATATGTGTGGGTACAGTAAATGAGGAAGAAGAAAATTACAGCTAAACACAAACACCGCAAAAATGTAAAAATAGCCTTGGTCCCAAACGGACAGAAAATGGAAAAGTGCTGTTGTCATTAAGGGGTTAAAGGATTTTATAATTAAATCTCACAAGACCATTATGTTTGTGAAATAAATTGGTGTTTGCTTGATTTCTATCAGTTTTGTTGTTATCCTGTGCCTGCTGTGTTTATTAAATCTGCTAGTAATTAGTAAAAAGTATTTTTATAGTAGTTAGAAAAAAAAGATGCTTATTAGCTAGATTTTTGAACCTACCAGTAGGTACAGAGTAAGCTTTTAAAGAAACATTGTACCAAGTTACTTCCTATAAAGCTTATTGGTTGAAAAGCACAACATACAAATGCTCATTGGCTGACAGACATTAGCTGTTAATGCTCACACATGATACTGATATTTTAGTTTAAAGGATAGTAAACACAATGGGCGTCATTTAACAATGGGCGGACGGACAAGGCTTGTTTTGTTTTTGCCCACATTTAAAATTTTGCACAAGCAGGGACTGTCAATCACCCCTGTCAAATGTGTTAGAGGTGATTTTAATCTGCCAGCTAAGAGCTGGCTTGCATGTTAGAAAGCAGCAGTTTGATGCCTGCTGCTTCATAATTTAGGCTGTAGGTTCGTTTACCGAATGCTCATATGCAGCTTGATAAATGGAGCCCAATGTAATTACTTCATTTTTCTGTAGTCTTCCAATACATATTAATAGAGTCTGAATGTTACTAGGATTAGTTATAACACCATGTTTGCTGCAATTGTATTTCAATGGTTAATTTTCACTCACTTCTTTCCATATTAGGAAAAGCCCATCCGGACTTCAGCAGAAATGATAAGATAACAAACTGCAATTTAGGAAAAGATGACGGGTAAGGTAAGGCTTGTGAAGATTGCAATGCACTCTTGCAGTTTTCAGACTCACATTACAGAAAAAGGAGGCAAAGTAAAAAATGAAAGTAGATTGGAAGGTTATTTTACAAAGCATAATTAAACATTCTATATTAAAATTGCAAAATCTCTACTGTCCCTATAAATGCCCATTTAAACTGGGGTTTTTTTACTTCATATTTTTCAGAAAAAAATGCCTATGTTTAAATATTGGATGGCACATTTTGTTTTCTATTCCATATCTTTTCTGTATAAATTTCTGCCCCACATTCTTGTATATACACAATCATATTTATGTATTGCTCATGTAAATATGGTTCTATTGATAATATGTTCCCATATTTGCTACAATTCTTTTTTTTACAAAAAAAGTCTGAGCTACTCAGTCAAATACAGTGCCACCCATTTTTTATTACTTTTAACAGTAAAAAGTCTAACATACTGTGACAGATGAAATCATTTTAGGAACATCTAAAGCCTAGAATCTGGGGCAGTAAAGCCCACAGTGTTTTTCTTTAATTTATTAATGTGAGTCTTGAGCAGATGGGAAATATTTTTCATTGGTGTTTCTACACAGTAATAGCCTTGTCAAAAACTATAATTTACTGTAGTTTCTTGTTTCAAGTATAGAATCCTCAGTACTTGGACAAAACTATGGATACAAATATTTTATATTTTAGTGATCTTATTAGTTAGGGGTCTACATAAGAATATAGGCATTCACAATGTAAGATGAGGTAATGTACTCACCATTTTATCCTCTGCTCGTGTAGAAAAGTTCAGAGTTGTTTAATTAGTTGTTTGATCTCAAAGCAAGGAAATACATCAGAATAGGAAAGAGGTGTTAAAACAATTTAGCTCCAGGGGGAAGGACATTGTTAACCCCTTAAGGACCGGACATTTCAGACTAAAACTTCCCCAAAAAGACCAGAGCATTTTTAGCATTTTTGCCATCACTCCATTTAAACAGAAATAGAGCCTTTTTTTTTTACCTGTCAAAACATATAAAAAAAAATTAGTAGACAACCCAAAATATTTGAACAAGGGATTAGTAATTCCACCAACTTAATAATGGATCTATTTCCCAATCCATTAGATAGTATCCCCAAGAGGGGCAATAATACCCCGTAAGGAAAATGATAATATCACCAGTAAAATTGGTAAAGAATAATATTACAGTTATTCACTAGTAGTAGGCATTGACTGGTTAGGATCAGTGACAACGAAGTTACATCTAATGTGGCTAAGCCACCAACATTGTTATGCTTAGTACTATCATATTAAAGTCGGAGTTGCTAAAAAGTACATATGGATTTGCTAATGAAAAAGAGAATCACTAGATTCTCACTCCCCTAACATGTTTCGCAAAAACTGCTTTTCAAAGGCGGAGCCGCCGCCTTCTTGCTCTCTATTTATGGGATAAGTGTCCACAGACGTCACGCTATAGGGATGCATCAGATTGGGCACACAGTAGTAGTGTATGAGGGTACATCACACTGAGTTACTGATAGGTCTAAAAGAAGGGGTGTGTGAATACTCTTCAGTTACGTAATAAAGAATATTCTAAAGCCCCAATTTAACAAAGGTCTTGCGGACCTGATCCGACACTGCGGATCAGGTCCGCAAGACCTCGCTGAATGCGGAGAGCAATATGCTCTCCATATTCAGCATTGCACCAGCAGCTCACAAGAGCTGCTGGTGCAACACCGCCCCCTGAAGACTCGCGGCCAATCGGCCTCCAGCAGGGGGGTGTCAATCAAACTGATCGTACTCGATCAGGTTGATTTCTGGCGATTCCTGTCCGCCTGCTCAGAGCAGGCGGACAGGGTTATGGAGCAGTGGTCTTTAGACCGCTGCTCCATAACGTGTTTCTGGCGAGTTTGAAGACTCGCCAGAAACACGGGCCCACAAGCTCCCTACGGAGCTTGTTAAATGGGCCCCATGTCTCTCAATAACATGATCGGAATAAGCATAATATACCGGTGTGATTAATACTCTGAATGTCTAGGATTTATGATGGTATATTATACTATTCTATGAAAATGTAATGGTACATCAAAAAATACAATACAGAAACTATAACAGCTTGTCAAAAGCGGGATACATATCTTAGAAATAATCGTGTTTATTAGTAACGTTAAATCCGGTTAGGATATATAATTACAGTTAGTAGTTGGTTGAAATATTATGATATGAATCAGGATATAAAGGTAAATGCCCTCCTTGATAAAAGTAAAAAAGAATGAATAAAAAAGTGAAAGGATAATAAAATATGGAAATAACAAAACAAGGAATAAAAAATAAATAATGTGAGGAAAAATAAAAAGAATGACGAAAATAACACACCAATGTGAGTGAATTGTATTTAGAGAAGATCGAGTAAAAATAATAATAAAAATTGTAGATTATCTATGTCTTCCGCTGAGTAGCCATGAGACTAAAGAGAAGAGTGATATTAAATATTCTATAACTGAGTCGCGTGAAATGCTATAGCTATTAAAAGGAGTGATACTGTCTGTATTACGTGACATACTGTAAAGACAGTTAATGTCATATATAAATATGGTGATAATACTGACAAGTGTGTATATTAAAGGGACACTGAACCCACATTTTTCTTTTGTAATTCAGAAAGAGCATGCAATTTTAAGCAACTTTCTAATTTACTCCTATTATCAATTTTTCTTCGTTCTCTTGCTATCATTATTTGAAAAAGAAGCCATCTAAGCTTTTTTTTGGTTTCAGTACTCTGGACAGCACTTTTTTATTGGTGGATGAATTTATCCACCAATCAGCAAGGACAACCCAGGTTGTTCACCAAAAATGGGCCGGCATCTAAACTTACATTCTTGCATTTCAAATAAAGATACCAAGAGAATGAAGAAAATTTGATAATAGGAGTAAATTAGAAAGTTGCTTAAAATTTCATGCTCAATCTGAATCACAACATAAAAATTTTGGGTACAGTGTCCCTTTAAGTGTAAAGATACAAAGTGACGCTGTGTGTTACACCAAGTAGCAGTTTCTAGATGAGAAAAGCTACTAGTATGAGTGGGTATTTATGTCTTGAAAGTAAGGGAAGAGGTACTTTCCTATTTGAATGATATTAAGCTGCTAATTAGTTACACATTAGATACTTTATCAAATTCTAATTTTATTTGACTGAATTTACTGTGATGGATTTTATTTTTAAAGGGATATACCCCAAATATTAGGATTATAAGAAACAGAAATAGTTGTTCTGTTCGTTCATTCCTCTGGGATATACAGAATTAAGAAGGTAAATCCACTTGCATTCAGCTTGGAGTAATATTCTTTCAAGATTACCCCCTCTAATGCCTAGACTTATTTTCTTTACCCCCATACATTGTAGATTATTTGGGTTGAACCGATGATGTAGTAAAAAATAGGAGGCCAAAGAGGTTATATTTTTGCCTTTTTCTTTATCTGTGGCTGAATTTTTAATGTTTCTTATGTGCTCTTGCAGTCTTAAACGCAATTGTCTACTTGTCATTCCTACATAGATTTTGGGACATATGCACTTTAGAACATAAATTACTCCTTCTGTGGAGCAGCTGATGTAATTTTGAAGTTTGTGATGTTTGTCACAGATTGTTTTAGTTTTAATTATATGTGGGCAACTCGAGCACTTTCCACAAGGGAAAGATCCAGGATTGAATGCCATTCTGGTTTTAGGTAGATAATAGTGGCTGTCTGATACTCTGTCTTTGATATTCTTAGTGCGTCGGTATCCTACTTCTACTTTAGTGCCAACTACAGATTTGAGATCTGGATCAGTTTGGAGAATACTCCAGTGTTTATTTAAAATCTGGACAACCTGATGTATTTGGGGGTTGTATGTTAAAATCAGTCTTGTTTTGTTGTCAGTTTTTTTCTCCTTTTTCTTAAGTAACGTATGTCTATTCATGTTTAGAGCTCTTCATTTTACTTTTTTAATACTGCACCTGCTATACCCTCTTTCTAATAGTCTATTTTCCATGTCCTTAGTTTTTTGCATAAAAGATTCATCATTACTGCAATTTCTGAGAATTCTTAAGAATTCTCCAGTGGGGGGGGGGAGATTTTATTGTTCCAGGTGCATGAGAGCTATTTTGGTGTAATAAACTGTTAGTAGACGTTTTCTTACGGTACAGATCTGTTGATATTTTGCCATCTAGATCTTTTAATATTTTTAGATCCAGGAATTCTATTTGAGTTTGGCTGTAGGAATACGTTAATTTAATATTAAGATTGTTATCATTTAGAACAGATTATTAAGGAAAGATTCTAGATTTTATTTTGTATCTTCCCATAAAAAGAGAATATCATCTTGGTATTGGAATCAGAAAAGATTACCTTTAGTAGTGCCGTTATTCTCCCCCCCCCACCTTTGGAAGTAACCTAAAATATTTATCTAGGCCCCTTTTGGTATATTTCATATCACCATTTCACTGCAAAATGTAATCAAATAAAAAAAAATGTTAACTTCTTCACAAACTTTGGGGATCTCACTGAAATTATTTACATACCGCTTGTGCAGTCATAACACAAATGGTTGTAAAGGCTTCTCTGGGAAATAACAGACGTGCGTGGCTTTACCATTGCTTTTTGGTAATTAGAAGGCCCCTAATTGCAGCTGTACACCACACTTTTATTATTTCAGGCAGTGAATGGGGTTAATTAGGTAGCTTGTAGATCTAGAAGATCCAAAGAGAAGAGGATGTATGAAGATAGAAGAACGCTGCTGGGATGAAGATGAAGCACCACTGGGAGGAAGATGGAGCACCACAGGGATTTAGATGGACCATGATTCAACTTTGGTGAGTACAAAGGATTTTTTGGGGTGTTTTTTTTTTTTAATTGGAACTTAAGTTTTAGAATAGGCATAACTTATTTTTTTATTTTTGCTATTTTTATTTAATTTTTTTAATTGTAGGTTTTATATTTTCTGTAATGATAGCTTTTTTCTTTCAGGTGATTTTTTTTTTATAGATAAGGTTAGTTAGTTTTTTTCAAGTAAGATTAGGTTTTTTGGGGGTAACTTAGGGGGTGTTAGGCTAGGTGGGTTAGCTGTTAGGGGGTTTAGATGTTATTGGGTATTAGCCAGTAGGGTTTGAGGTGGTGTAGTGGGGTCGTTTGCAATATAGAGGATATGGTAGTTTAGAGGTTAATAGTGTAGAGTAGTTTGCAATGAGGTTTGTGGCTGTTTATGGGTTAGTGTAGTTCTGAAGTTTTCAATAAGGAGGTATGGCAGTTTGGCGGTTAATAGTGAAGTGGGGTTATGGTGATTTGGGTTTGCACAAGAGTATGGGTGTTAGGATTTTTTCCCACTTTTCTCTCTACATTGAAGTCTATTGGGAAGTACCTTAAAGGGACAGTCAAGTAAAAAAAAAACTTTCATGATTTAAATAGGGCATGCAATTTTAAACAACTTTCCAATTTACTTTAATTACCAATTTTGCTTTGTTCTCTTGGTATTCTTAGTTGAAAGCTAAACCTAGGAGGTTCATATGCTAATTTCTTAGACCTTAAAGGCCGCCTCTAATCTGAAAGCATTTTGACAGTTTCTCACCACTAGAGGGGGTTAGTTCATGTGTTTCACATAGATAACATTGAACTCAGGCACGTGAAGCTCCTAGGAGTCAGCACTGCTTGGCTAAAACTGCAAGTCTGTCAAAAGAACTGAGATAAGGGAGCAGTTTGCAGAGGCTCAGATAAGGTAATCACAGAGGTAAAAAGTGTATTATTATAACTGTGTTGGTTATGCAAAACTGGGGAATGGGTAATAAAGGGATTATCTACATTTTTAAACAACAACAATTCTGGTGTTTACTGTCCCTTTAACGTGGTCACAATATTCTAAATTCTGCTTTTTGTGCTTCAGGTGAGCATGCAAACGAAAAACATTTACTTTCAACTTGTAAAATGCATATAAGGAATATGCTTTTGGGAAAAAAAAAATTTTTTAATTTGTGTTTATAAGGAATCTGTAGGCATCTGTCCTTGATTTATTTATTTAGTGGGGTATGTTGCGGTGTGAATTGTAGTGGTTTAGGGGTTAATAGTGTAGTGGGGTAGTTTTCAATGTGGGGGTTGGTGGTTTAGGGTTAATAGTGTAAAAGGGTAGTTTGCGATGGGGTTTTGGTGGTTATGGGGTTAATAGTGTAGAGTAGTAATTTGTGATGTGGAAGTGTGTTGCTTTAGGGGATAATAGTGTAGAGGAGTAGTTTACGGGGGGTTGTGGCAGTTTAGGGGTTAATAATATACTTGGATAGTTTGTAATGTGGGGGTGTGCCAATTTAGGGGTTAATAGTGTAGAAGGGTAGTTTGGTATGGGGATTGTGGTGGTTTAGGGGTTAACAGTGAAGTGGGGTAGTTTGTGATGTGGGGGTGTTGCGGTTTAGGGTTAATAGATTACTTTAGTGCAACTTTTTCCCCTGGGAACTCAGGTCAGGTAAATAGTTTTAGTGTTAAATGCAATTGCATCGAGTGATCTCATTTACTTTCAACTTAAAATACTAGCGGACATTGCCGCTCAACACCGCCCATAGAAAATATGGGGAGTGTAAATTACAGCGAGTTGCGTTAATTTAAATAGCACGCCACTTGTAATATGGATTTGAGTGTAAAGAACACATGGATCTCAAAATCGCGTTTACGCTCCTAGCGCTAAAGATAGTGCTGCTCGTATAATCTGGCCCTATAAAATGGTAGTGCTATCTTAAAAAGCTATAATTAGTGTAGAATCTAACTAGACTGTCCCTTTAAAGGGACAGTCAAGTCCAAAAAAAACTTTCATGTTTCAAATAGGGCATGTAATTTTAAACAACTTTCCAATTTACTTTTATAACCAATTTTGCTTTGTTCTTTTGGTATTCTTACTTGAAAGCTAGACCTAGGAAGGATCATATGATAATTTCTAAGCCCTTGAAGGCCGCCTCTAATCACATGCTTTGTATTTGCTTTTCACAGCACGGGAGAGCTAGTTCAGGTAAACCCTATAGATAACATTGTGAGCATGACCGTGGATTGTGGCATACACTGCACTAATTGGCTAAAATGAAAGTCAATAGATAAGAAATAAAATGTCATGTGATCAGGGGGCTGTCAGAAGATGTTTAGATACAAGGTAATCACAGAGCTAAAAAGTATATTAATATAACAGTGTTGGCTGTGTAAAACTGGGGAATGGGTAATAAAAGGATTATCTATCTTTTAAAACAACAAAAATTCTGGTGTTGACTGTCCCTTTAATTGACAGCATTATACTTTGGCATAGTTGTAATGAGATGTCACCTGCTGTCTACTGCTCTTTGCAACTTCCACTACTTCATATAAGAGTTTATTTTGCCTTTAGTTCTACCTCTACTGTTACTTTAGCATTAGGCCCTACAGCAAGTGTGAATGACCCCTGGTCCATAAGTATTACTGGAATAGTCTAGTCAAAATTAAACTTTCATGATTCATATAGAGCAGCAATTTTAAGCAACTTTCTAATGACTCCTATTATCAATTGTTCTTCATTCTCTTGGTATCTTTATTTGAATGTATGCTTAGGAGCCGGACCATTTTTGGTTTAGCACCTGGGTAGCACTTGCTGATTGGTGGCTACATTTAGACACCAATCAGAAAGTGCCACCCAGGTGCTGAACCAAAAATGGGCCGGCTCCTATGCTAACATTCTTTCTTTATCAAATAAAGATACCAAGAGAACGAAGCAAAATTGATAATAGGGGTAAATTAGAAAGATGCTTAAAATTGTCTGTTCTATCTGAATCATGAACATTTAATTTTAAACTATTCCTTTAAGATTCCTTTAACTAGACATTTTTTGTAAACTGGATCAAGAACCCCATATTCTAAAAAGTTTAAATAAAATATCTGCTTAACAAGTACAGATTGTAAAGAGGCAGCTAATTAGTGCTCTGTTCCCAAAAAGTACTTTAACCATGTGTTTAACTCTCATTCAGGGGTTAAAAACATAGCACAGGTTTGCTAGTGCTAAAATGACATGCTCTATTGAATTAGAGCATTTATTATTTGTTTGCATTGGAATGAGATCCCAGTTTCTAAAATAATTAATTTGATCTTAATTTATGGACATTTCTGTATTTTTTTTCTGTCTGCAGCAAACTCATAGATAATTGTTATGGCAGAATAAAAGCAGCAGACTTAATTAATATTTGAATCCATTCACAAATCAATCTTATAAAGGATCCCTTCTTGAATTATCAGAAATTATTTCTGGGATTTCAGCACACAAAGCAGTTGTCTCCCCAAACTATCACAGTTTGTTTCATTAATTGGCTTCAATCTCACTTGATTAATAACTACTAAAAATAATTTGCATTTTATTGTAAATGAGCAAAATAATTAACTCTATGGAAAAAAAATACATTTTAAGTTTTATGGAGGAAGGTAATAAATATGCAAACTGTAATTATATTTCAGTTTTGTACGTACACAAACTAGAAAGGCAATTAAAGTAAATTCAGGTTAGAAAAGATAAGAAAATAATCAGTTAAAGATAAAAGTGAAATTAAATTGAAAGGTCAAGACTTCATAAAACTGATAACATATCCGGATTAGCTAATATCCAATCAAAAAAGTTCAGTGTGTAAGATTAGATACTGTGAATTCACATCACAAATTTGATTAAGTTGTTCAGATTTACAGTTTGGAATTAAAATAGTCCACTATCGTTTCCTAAACATTTGCAAGGATGATAAGATTTTTAGCTAATATATATTTTAATATATATTGACTACTTTTTACTTGTGGAACAAAAACTGTCTCAGTTTAAAGGGCCACTGTAAGTAAATATTTTCTATGCCTGTTACTAACTAACTACCCCAAATACGCTTTTTATCAATAGCATTTCATTAACATATCTCTACCGTATATCAGAAATCTTGTCTGCAAATTTAATTGTTTTCCAAACCCACTCCGTGGGTATCCTTTGCTCTGTACCAATCCGTTTACAATACCTAGGTTTCAAAATGGTGCTTTAAACACAAAGTTATTGGTTTAAGTATTTTGAACACACAGTGCTGAAAATAGTGGGCAGGATAACGTGACATCATCGGCGAATAAAAGATATAACTTTTATAAAGTTATGAAACTTAGTTTTGGAGAAAATATAGGTCAGTAGGTTTTAATTAATGTTTATTAACTTTAATATGTTAGTTGTTTAGCTTAAAAATTATAACAGAAAGTAATCTTTTAAAGGGATATGAAATCCTACATTTTTATTTCAAGATTCAGATAGAGCATGCAATTTTAAACAACTTTCAATTTTACTTCTGTTATCAATTTCTCTTTTTTTTCTCTTGATATCTTTTGTTAACAAGCAGGGACATTTGCTTAGGGGCTGGCCCATTTCTGGAGCACTTTATGGCAGCAGTTTTGCAAGAGCACTAGAGGACAGCACTATTTCCTGCCGTGTAGTGCTCCAGATGCTACCTAGGTATCTCTTCAATGCAGAATATCATGGGAATGAAGCAAATTTGATAATAGAAATAAATTGGAAACTTTTTTTAAATGTTATGTTCTGTCTGAATCCTTTATTGAGGGTCCTCACAGTAAATATAAGATAAAACATCTTAGATAACGTCACCAGACCCAATGTATTTAATCTCTGCAAAATGTCAAACACATAGTTAGAGTCAGCACTACTGAGAGCAGGATGAACACATCTGGTGAGCCAATGACAAAAGACATATGTGCTTAACCACCAATTCCCAGCTAGCTGTCAGTAGTGAATTTTTCTGAAGTTGCAAGAAATTGGGTTTAATTAAGCACCTAATATAAATGTTAGTTATATATATATATATATATATGTATGTGTGTGTGTGTGTATATATATATATACTGTATATGCATTAAATACTTCTGTTATACACGATAATTAAATAACAGATAATTATTCAATGAGGAGCAAGGATCCGATATGCAGCGTCGCCCGCAAAAGCCGGCGATGCCAAATTTTGTGCTGGTTTGGTATCACATATACGGCGTAACCTAGAAGTTACGCTTGTATATTTCTGCCTTCGGCCGTAGTTTTTTTTGCCCATAGACAGGTATACCAAACCAGCGCAGTTTGGTATCCAATATACAGCGTAAGGACTTACATGGTGAAAATGGAGAAATTCTACTCCATTTTCACCTCGTCACAAATTGCAGGCACAGTAAGCCTTACACTGTGTATTGGAGCCCCGTAACTCCCCCCCGTAACCATGCGCAATGTCTATCTACCTGTCAACCGCGATCCCCCGCCGCAATCCCTAATAAAGTATTTAACCCCTAAACCGCCGCTCCCGGACCCCGCCGCCACCTACATTAAATGTATAACCCCCTAATGTGAGCCCCTACACCGCCGCCATCTACATTACCTACTTTCTAATGTGAGCCCCTTACACCGCCGCCACCTACATTAACTACCCCCTAATGTGAGCCCCTTACACCGCCGCCATCTACATTATCTACCCCCTAATGTGAGTCCCTTACACCGCCGCCATCTACATTATTTAACCCCTAATGTGAGCCCCTTACACCGCTGCCATCTACATTATCTACCACCTAATGTGAGCTCCTACCCCGCCGCCAGCTATATTAAAATTATTAACCCCTAATCTAATCCCACTATACAGCCGCGCCACCTATATTAAATTATTAATCCCTAATCTAATCCCCCTATACCGCCACCACCTATATTAAATTATTTAACCCCTAAAATACTAAACTATCCCTACCACTAAACCTAAGTCTAACCCTACAAATAGCCCTGAAAAGGGCTTTTTGTGTGGCATTACCCCAAAGTAAACAGCTCTATTGCCAGCCCTTAAAATGGCTTTTTGCGGGCCATTGCCCTAAAGTAATCAGCTCTTTTTCCAGCCCTTAAAAGGGCTTTTTGTGGGGCTTTGTCACAAAGTAAACAGCTCTTTTGCAACTAATCTAAATCCCCCTACACCGCCGCCACCTATAATAAATGTATTACCCCTTAATCTAATCCCCCTACACCTCCGCTACCTATATTAAATACATTACCCCCTAATCTAATCCAACTATACCGCCGCCACCTATATTAACTATATTAACCCTAATTATATTAGGTTTAATATAGTTAATATAGATATTATATTATATATATTAACTATATTAACCCTAATTATATTAGGGTTAATATAGTTATTATATTATATATATATATATATATATATTAACTATTTTAACCCTAATTAAATTAGGGTTAATATAGTTATTATATTATATATATTAAGTATAATAACCCTATCTAGCTCTAACATCCCTAACTAAATTCTTATTAAAATAAATCTAATTAATATTAATATTATTAATTAAAATATTCCTATTTAAATCTAAATACTTACCTATAAAATAAACCCTAAGATAGCTACAATATAATTAATAATTACATTGTAGCTATTTTAGGGTTTATATTTAGTTTACAGGTAACTTGGTATTTATTTTAACTAGGTACAATAGCTATTAAATAGTTAATAACTATTTAATAGCTACCTAGTTAAAATAATTAACAATTTACCTGTAAAATAAATCCTAACCTAAGTTACAAATACACCTACACTATCAATAAATGAAATAAACTACAAATCTCTAAACTAAAATACAATTAAATACACTAAACTAAATTACAAAAAAACAAACACTAAATTACAAAAAATAAAAAAAGATTACAAGAATTTTAAGCTAATTTTAAGATGGGTGCCACTGTTTTGTAATTTTACCTACGGTTCTTGCACCCAGACCTGTCTGGGGTTAACTGCTTGTGGCTCTGGGGACAGCACAGCTTCCTGTGAGTGCCAGTGGCACCCAGGGCTGAGCATGTTGCAGGGTCATGGGATGTGTACCCGGTCCGGTATGAGAGTGCAGTTTTCTTCCGTGTTTTGTATATGTCTAGGGTGGTTACATATTCCTGTGCACCCTTCCCTTGTTTTCAGTTTGTTTGGATTTGAAAGCTTGCATTGTGCGGCTGTTTTAGGGTCTCAGGTATTGGAAAGGACCTTGACATGGTACCTGAGCTTGTCCCATTTGGCCAGATGCGGTGACTAACCTTTCCATTTTTGCTGTTAAATCTTAGCTGAGAGCATGTAAGTGAGTGCTGGGTTTTCTCTGTGTGTTGTATTAATTTGTTTTGTAATTTTCCCTATGGTTCTTACAACCAGACCTGTCTGGGGTTAACTGCTTGAGGCTCTGGGGACAGCACAGCTTCCTGTGAGTGCCAGTGGCACCCAGGGCTGAGCATGTTGCAGGGTCATGGGATGTGTACCCGGTCCGGTATGAGAGTGCAGTTCCCTTCCGTGTTTTGTATATGTCTAGGGTGGTTACATATTCCTGTGCACCCTTCCCTTGTTTTCAGTTTGTTTGGATTTGAAAGCTTGCATTGTGTGGCTGTTTTAGGGTCTCAGGTATTGGAAAGGACCTTGACGTTGTACCTGAGCTTGTCCCATTTGGCCAGATGCGGTGACTAACCTTTCCATTTTTGCTTTTAAATCTTAGCTGAGAGCTTGTAAGTGAGTGCTGGGTTTTCTCTGTGTGTTATATATATATATATATATATATATATATATATATATATATATATATATATATATATATAAATAAAAGATATTTACAGTATATATACAGTATATATATATATATATATATATTTTTTTTTTTTTTTTTTTCTAACATAGTGCTGGAGTTTTACATGCAGAATAGACAGTTTTAGTATAATATCCTATTAATAAAATAAATATTCCTGCAATATATTCTTGGATAAATATAACCACAGTGGTATCATTATAGTTTAGGAATTAAACCAATGCCATTAACTGCTGATTAACTTTTAGGTTTTCTTTAAAAAAAAAAAAAACAACCCAAAAAAACGAACAGTTAAACTAAAAAAGTGAGGTAAACAAATTAAGCACTAACCGTGGGATTAAACTACCTGGGTATAGTATGTTAAATGGTTTATTTTTAATGTTTATCCCCTTTAGCGAATCACTGTTTCGTTTTTCTGCTGGCACCCCTGTGTTTATGTCAGATAATTAATTAACGGAGCATCTAATTAACCCAACTCTGAACTTTACAAAAAATCATTAGCCATTGTAGAAAGCCCTTCGGGGAAACTGTTTTTCTTCATATTTGTGGGCAAATGATTCAGTAGCATTATCTCTTCCCGTAATGAAACACCATAAAGAATGTACAGGGAAGACTTATATCTGCACTGCATGCTGGAGAAAAAGACCATATATTTTCTAGAACAGTTTCATATTTTAACTTAAGTGCTTATTCTGAATGTTCAAAAAACGTACGTGGAATTCAAATACAAACAAATGTGGTAATGGGTCAGAAAACAATTTTGCAAAAAAAAAATATTTGCTGATAAAATTTTAACTGTATACA
Organism: Bombina bombina; assembly: GCF_027579735.1. Lineage (NCBI taxonomy): Eukaryota > Metazoa > Chordata > Amphibia > Anura > Bombinatoridae > Bombina > Bombina bombina. The sequence continues at coordinate 46,428,106 of NC_069507.1, read as the reverse complement.
GTGTAGATTATACTGAGCTTCTCAATATATTCCAAACATTAAAATATATTTACTAAATGACTTATAGCTGCAATACAGCAATGCTTTAATGAATTAAAGGCTTTTGTTAGAGATATGAAACCCAAAAATGTTATTGTATGGTTCAGGTAGAGCATACAATATTTAAAAAAGTTTCCAATGTATACCAAATTTGCTTTGTTCCCATGGTATTCTTTATTGAAGAGATACTTAGGTAGGCATCTGGAGCATTACATGGGCAGGAAATAGTGCTGCCATATAGTGTTCTTAAAAATGGAAAATATTTTTGCAAAACGGCTGCCATATAGTGCTTCAGACATGTAAAGACTGCTGAGCATACATTCCTGTTTTTCAACAAAAGATACCAAGAGAACAATGAATATTTGATAAAAGAAGTAGATTATAAAGTTGTTTAAAATTGCATGCACTTTTTGAATAATGAAATATTTTTGGGGGGTTTCTATCCCCTTTAACTACTTAGTGGTCATTTAGTCATTGGTGGCTGCACACATGACTCTTGTCATTGCCTCATCTGATGTGATCAGCTAGCTCCCTGTAGAGTATTGTTACTCCTTCAAAAAAAGGGATACCAAGAGAATGAAGCACATTTCATCATTGAAGTAAATTGGAAGTTATTTAAAATAGTATGTTCTGTCTGAATCATAAAAGAAAACTTTGGATTGTGTCATTTTATGTATGAAAATGATGGTTTTTCCAGTATTGGAAACTGAAAGTCTTACTCTGCCACTTAAGTCAATGTTATAACAAAATGAAGTTTAAAGGTGTCTTAAATGACACACTCTATCTAATTCATAAAAGTTTAATTTGTTTTACTTTTTTAAAGAATGTTTTCAATCTACTGAGGGAACAATTATCACTTATGCATTTTTTGTTTTTCTTTTGTGCGTGGTGCATCCATACTGACACTGCCATTTCTGATTCTTTTTGTTCATTATTGTTAACAAGATTTTACCACATCATTTTATTTTTAACATATAAAAATGTAACATTAATTTTATATGACATTTAAATCTGTACTATTTCAAATTCAGCATCTCAAGATAAAGTTTACATTTAGTGTCCTTAATCTTACAGTGTTATAACTTAGTAATAATGATTATCTTCATATTTTCAGGTATCGGCATATTTAAGTAGAGAGATAGAAGACAATCAGATAATGAAAAACATTATGGTAGAAATAGAGATTATGAACTTGCGGCTAGATTTAGAGTTTTGTTGGTAAGGACCCGCGTAGCTAACGCCGGCTTTTTTCTGGCCGCACCGTAAAAATAACTCTGGTATTGAGAGTCCACATAAAGGCTGCGTTAGGCTCCAAAAAAGGAGCGTAGAGCATATTTAACGCAGCTTCAACTCTCGATACCAGAGTTGCTTACGGACGCGGCCAGCTGAAAAAAAACCTAACACCTGCAAAAAAGCCGCGTTCAGCTCCTAACGCGGCCCCATTGTTTGCTATGCGTAAACACTTCCTAAGTCTGCACCTAACATCCTAACATGTACCCCGAGTCTAAACACCCCTAACCTTACACTTATTAACCCCTAATCTGCCGCCCCCGCTATCGCTGACCCCTGCATATTATTTTTAACCCCTAATCTGCCGCTCCGTAAACCGCCGCTACTTACATTATCCTTATGTACCCCTAATCTGCTGCCCCTAACACCGCCGACCCCTATATTATATTTATTAACCCCTAATCTGCCCCCCACAACGTTGCCGCCAGCTACCTACAATAATTAACCCCTAATCTGCCGACCGCAAAGCGCCGCCACCTACATTATAGCTATGTCCCCTAATCTGCTGCCCCTAACACCGCCGACCCCTATATTATATTTATTAACCCCTAATCTGCCCCCCTCAACGTCGCCTCCACCTGCCTACACTTATTAACCCCTAATCTGCCGAGCGGACCGCACCGCTACTATAATAAAGTTATTAACCCCTAATCCGCCTCACTAACCCTATAATAAATAGTATTAACCCCTAATCTGCCCTCCCTAACATCGCCGACACCTAACTTCAATTATTAACCCCTAATCTGCCGACCGGAGCTCACCGCTATTCTAATAAATGTATTAACCCCTAAAGCTAAGTCTAACCCTAACACTAACACCCCCCTAAATTAAATATAATTTTAATCTAACGAAATTAATTAACTCTTATTAAATAAATTATTCCTATTTAAAGCTAAATACTTACCTGTAAAATAAACCCTAATATAGCTACAATATAAATTATAATTACATTGTAGCTATTTTAGGATTAATATTTATTTTACAGGCAACTTTGTAATTATTTTAACCAGGTACAATAGCTATTAAATAGTTAAGAACTATTTAATAGTTACCTAGTTAAAATAATAACAAAATTACCTGTAAAATAAATCCTAACCTAAGTTACAATTAAACCTAACACTACACTATCAATACATTAATTAAATACAATATCTACAAATTACTACAATGAAATAAAATAACTAAAGTACAAAAAATAAGAAAGAACTAAGTTACAAAAAATAAAAAAATATTTACAAACATAAGAAAAATATTAAAACAATTTAAAACTAATTACACCTACTCTAAGCCCCCTAATAAAATAACAAAGCCCCCCAAAATAAAAAATGCCCTACCCTATTCTAAATTACTAAAGTTCGAAGCTCTTTTACCTTACCAGCCCTGAACAGGGCCCTTTGTAAAAAAAAACATACAATACCCCCCCCCAACATTACAACCCACCACCCACATACCCCTAATCTAACCCAAACCCCCCTTAAATAAACCTAAAACTAAGCCCCTGAAGATCTTCCTACCTTGTCTTCACCATACCAGGTTCACCGATCGGTCCAGAAGAGCTCCTCCGATGTCCTGATCCAAGCCCAAGCGGGGGGCTGAAGATGTCCATGATCCGGTAGAAGTCTTCATCCAAGCGGGGCAGAAGAGGTCTTCCATCCGACTGAAGTCTTCATCCAAGCGGGGCAGAAGAGGTCTTCCATCCGATTGAAGTCTTCATCCAGGCGGCATCTTCTATCGACATCCATCTGGAGCGGAGCGGCAGCATCCTGAAGACCTCCGACGCGGAACATCCATCCTGGCCGACGACTGAACGACGAATGACGGTTCCTTTAAATGACGTCATCCAAGATGGCGTCCCTCAAATTCCGATTGGCTGATAGGATTCTATCAGCCAATCGGAATTAAGGTAGGAATATTCTGATTGGCTGATGGAATCAGCCAATCAGAATCAAGTTCAATCCGATTGGCTGATCCGATCAGCCAATCAGATTGAGCTCGCATTCTATTGGCTGATCGGAACAGCCAATAGAATGCGAGCTCAATCTGATTGGCTGATCAGAGTTTTGTCGTTAGATTTCTAACGCTCACTTCAGACACGACTCTAAACACCGGAGTTAGAAAAATCCCATTGAAAAGATAGGATACGCAATTGACGTAAGGGGATCTGCGGTATGGAAAAGTCGCGGCTGAAAAGTGAGCGTTAGACCCTTTTTTGAGTGACGCCAAATACCGGAATTAGCCTAAAACCAGCGTTAGGAGCCTCTAACGCTGGTTTTCACGGCTAACGCCAAACTCCAAATCTAGGCCATAGAAAATGATCTAAGCTTTCATGACAGGCAATTAATAAAATGCAAGCAATAAACAAAATAAATATTTGTAACACACATAGGGGCCGATTTATCATATGGCGTGCGGACATGATTCGTTGCAGCAAATCATGTCCGCCCGACATCGCTAAATGCCGACAGCATACACTGTTGGCATTTAACAGTGCACAAGCATTTCTGGTAAAATGCTTGTGCAATGCCGCTCCCTGCACATTTGTATCTGATCAGTCCGCAGTCCGCTGTCTCAGAGGTGGCGGAGAACTTAAGGAGCATAACTTAAGTTTCCGGTGAGCCAGAAACTTTGGGGGTAGATAGCAGCATCTGCTGCTTAATAAATCTACCCCATAGTGTAAATGTAAACATTGTAAAGAACAATATAAATGTGTTGAAATAACTAAGTATATAGTTATCTTCTGGTTGTCCAAAAGGGAAGAAACTTTTTTGCAAAGTAACATTATGGATTTCCCCTTGGCTGGAAGAAGTTAAAGGGAAACTAAACCAATTTTATTTTTTTTCATGAGTCAGATAGAGCATGCATTTTTAAGCAACTTTCTAATTCACTTCTATTATGAATTTTTCTTTGTTCTCTTGCTATCTTTTTTAAATGTAAAGGATTGTAAAGCTTAGAAGCCCGCCCATTTTAGGTTCAGCACCCTGGTTAGCACATACTTATTGGTATCTACATTTAGCAAATCAATAAGCAAGCATAACCCAGGTTCTGAACCAAATATGGGCCGGCTACTAAGCTTTATATTCCTGGTTTTTAAATAAAGATAGCAAGAGAACAAAGAAAATGTAATAGGAGTAAATTAGAAAGTTGCTTAAAATTGCATGCTCTATCTGAATCATGAAAGAAAAAATGTGGGTTAAAGGGATGGACGAATGTGCTAAAAGTGTAATTGGTTTAGTAGAACAAATAGTCCTGTGGACATTGGTTTTGGACAATCGAACGTTGATAAGAATGAAAATCCATTAAGATTTGGTAATCAAATGTTATTTCTGGTTTTTGAATGTTACTTACATTTTCAAATTAGATTGAATATCCACATTTGAAATTTTGAATGTTACGTTTGATTTAACAAATGATATTCAGATGTTAATAGTTCATGAAGTAAGGAATTTAGTAAACTGATACATAATTGATATTATAATTGAATTGGTATCAATTTAAGTTTTTCTATTTTGAATATTGAATAATTTGAATATTACATTTAAAGAGAGTAATAGAAATACTATTACAAATACATTTTTCTAAATAGAATATTGCATAATTCAAATAAAATTAGAAAAAATTTGACTTGAATAATAAATTAATGTAGTTTTAAGATTCAAAATTTGAAACAAACAAATATGTTAAAATTTGTTTGTTTTTTCGAATGTTGCAAAACAATTGCCCATCCCTACTACTGAGCATGTGCAAGAGTTAACATTATATACTTATATGCTTTTGGGATTGGCTGATGGATGTCACATGATACAGGGGCAGGGTAAATTTCAGAAAAAAATATCTACTGCTCATGGTGAGATTCTATAAGATGCCTCATTACTATTAAGAGGCCCCATCAGGGAATCAGGGGTTGTTTTAAATGTAATTTTTACCTTCGGTACTGTGTCTCGTAGGTGAGACAATTAATTTACAAAATAATGCTCAGTAAAACAACCTGATAATTTTTCTCCATGCTGACACATTTTGGAGCATCTGGCCGTAAGTGTTATTGCATTTTTTAATATGCATTTGTTGACTATTCAGTTCTACTGTTTTTAATGGTCCTTTAAGAAAATGCATGTGTGTAATCAGCTAAGAGATACAAATCAAGAGCATATAAAAGGATACACCTCTGAATATTGGGTGGAATCCAAGTTCCTAGTCTCCCTTGATGTGGCCATTCAGTAACATATTTAAATAAGCTTGTGTTCTGATCTTACCAATCATCATGTAAATGGTTCTGGTTAATTTCTCTATAATTAAAGGTACATTAAACTATTGGGTACAACTAGAGTTGCATTGTTGCTAATCACCATACTATTGTTTTTCCTCTTTCAGCTCTCTTAAAAACCATGTATGTTACAAAACCATTTCAAGTGCCAGTTTGTGAATCTCCATCATTTTATACTGGGCACAGCCATCTTGCAGTGCATGTATTCTTGTACCCAGTAGAGATGTGCAGGGAAGAAAAATTTGTATAGGGTGCCATTTTTGTTACGAATATTCAAGGAAATTTGTTTCCTGAAAATTTGTTGTTTAATTTTCGGTAAACGTTTACATTTGCTTTTTCGTTAAACGAATGTAAATGTTTCAAAGCTACAGGTTAAAAGTTCCCCTGTAGCTACAATACTCACCCTAACACGCTCTGGAGAGTGCACTAACCCGATCCGCTTCTTGACACAGCCTGGCCGTGCTAACAGGAGGCTTAGCTGTTTGGCTCACAGGACCTGCACTAAAGGTAAGCCTTCTGTTATCGCGGCCAGGGACCTGGCAAGAAGACGATCGGGTTAGTGCACTCTCCAGAACACGTTAAGGTAAGTATTACGCCATTAAAAGTCATTTAATGGAAACAAATAAATACTGATGAATTTCATCAGGTTTTTTTTTTTTTTGCCTTTCTCTAAATGTTACTGGTGCATTCATTCGGATATTCATTTTAATTTACTAAAATCTGATTTTCACTATGAATGTGCATCTCTAGTACCCATGATGTTGTCACTTTTTTGATACTAATCAAAATACCAAAACTCAAAATCCCTAATAACATAAAACAGAATGTTAAAACCCAGAAAGATCATAATCCCGAATGTCTAAAATCCACAAAATCTAAATGCAGAAAGAACAAAATCCCCAAATTATAAAATTTCTGAAATCAAAATCCCTACTCTTTAAACCCTATGGATACAATGTGCTGTGAAGTCCCCATATTCACTATCATTTTGCCTCTGCCTGCGGAGGTTCAAGGGGGGGGGCGAAGTCCCAAAGGTTCACTTGGGGTGGATGCCAGAGGATCGGCGGGGCGCCCCCTTGAACCCAAGAGGCTTATCAAAATAACAAGAGTATTGCATTGAGAAATGATACTTTTTTATTCGACTAACTATACATTTATAAGTAGACAAGCTTTCGGAAGAGTTCCTTCGTTTCTCAAGTCTGAAGCAATACACATTTATATATACAGTATATATATAAAAGATTATATATAGGTATAGATATATACAGATATATATAGGAATATCTATTTAAAAATACAAAGAACATATTCTGCTATGTTCAGAACTTTGGAATGTGAAATATTTACAGTAAATAATTTAAGGTTGGAGGAAAGGAGATTTAATCTCCTGCAACGGAAACGTTTTTTTCACTGTAAGAGCAATAAAATTGTGGAACTCATTACCAAAGGAGGTAGTGAATGCCAATACCATAGATACATTTAAAAATAGTCTGGATAAATTTCTGTATATAAACAAAATTCATGGATATGATTGCTAGTATTAAATGGGTCACATTTTAATGGGATTATTTAAGCTTAACTGGAGCTTTTTGAAAGTATTTTAGATTTGTATAGGTTGAACTCGATGGACTTCAGTCTTTTTTCAACCTTATCTACTATGTAAATACATAGTTAAAACCTTTATTAAAATTAATATTGCATAAATATGTTTCTACATGTTTTCATCTACTTAACTGCAAAGGGCTCCAATGCACTTATATATGTCTTTATGTGTGTATATGTATACATATGTATTTATGTGTTTATATGTGTATATGTGTACATATGTATTTATGTGTTTATATGTGTATATGTGTACATATGTATTTATGTGTTTATATGTGTATATATGTATTTATGTGATTATATGTGTATATGTGTACACATGTATTTATGTGTTTATATGTGTATATGTGTACATATGTATTTATGTGTTTATATGTGTATATGTGTATATATGTATTTATGTGATTATATGTGTATATGTGTACATATGTATGTATGTGCTTATATGTGTATATGTGTACATATGTATTTATGTGTTTATATGTGTATATGTGTACATATGTATTTATGTGTTTATATGTGTATATGTGTACATATGTATTTATGTGTTTATATGTGTATATGTGTACATATGTATTTATGTGTTTATATGTGTATATGTGTACTTATGTATTTATGTGTTTATATGTGTATATATGTATTTATGTGTTTATATGTGTATATGTGTACACATGTATTTATGTGTTTATATGTGTACATATGTATTTATGTGTTTATATGTGTATATGTGTACATATGTATTTATGTGTTTATATGTGTATATGTGTACACATGTATTTATGTGTTTATATGTGTATCTATGTCTGAAAACACACATACATACATACATATCAATCTTTAGAGATGTATATGTATGTATCTCAATGTTAAAGCCCTTTGCCTGCCTTTTTTTTTCTTACACCTGAGATCTGGAGTGCCTCCATATTAACTAAAGGGACATTAAACTGCTGGGGACAACTACAATATTATTTTTGAATAATTTTATTAGATAATGTTATTATGAGTGTAACTGTACTTTGTAATGCATTTTCAATGTGTTTCGTGACCTTTTTTAGTTTTGTGAAACATTTAAAGGACCTATCAACACAGTAGATTTGCATAATCAACAAATGCAAGATAACAAGACAATGCAATAGCACTTAGTCTTAACTTTAAATGAGTAGTAGATTTTTTTTCTGACAATTTTAAAAGTTATGTCTATTTCCACTCCCCCTGTACCATGTGACAGCCATCAGCCATTCACAAATGCATACACGTACCATGGGACAGCCATCAGCCAATCACAAATGCATACACGCTTATTATGTGAATTCTTGCACATGCTCAGTAGGAGCTGGTGACTTAAAAAAGTGTAACTATAAAAAGACTGTGCACATTTTGTTAATGGAAGTAAACTGAAAAGTTGCTTAAAATTGCTGCTCTATCTGAATAATGAAAGTTTAATATTGACTTGAGTGTCCCTTTAAAGGGACATGAAACCCAATTTTTTTCTTTCATTATTCAGATTGTGGGGTATATTTGTCAAAGTGCAAGCGGCCATGATATGATGTATAGTATCATGTCCGCTGCACATCAATGCATACGCTGTCTGCATTTATCATTGGACAAGCAGTTCACCAGAAATGCTTCTTCAATACCGCGCCCTGCAGATTCGCCAAGAACTGCTTGTGCACTACTGCCCCCTGCAGATTTGCGGCCTCTAGCAGGGGGTGTCAATCAACCAGATAGTATTCGATCAGGTTGAAATCTGTCCGCCGTCTCAGAGCAGGCGGACAAGTTATGGAGCAGCGGTCTTTGGCCAAATTATCAAGCTCCTTCTGGAGCTTGATAATTCAGCCCCAGAGAATTCAATTTTAAATGTTTTTTTCAATTTATTTTTATTATCAAATTTACTTTGTTCGTATAGTGTGCACATGTATGAAGCACTACATAACAGGAAATAGTGCTGCCATCTAGTGCTCTTGTTAATGTATAACATTAGTACTACATGACAGGAAATAGTGCTGCCCTCTAGTGCTCTTGTTAATGTATAACATTAGTACTACATGACAGGAAATAGTGCTGCCATCTAGTGATCTTGTTAATGTATAACATTAGTACTACATTACAGGAAATAGTGCTGCCATCTAGTGATTTTGCTAATGTATAACATTAGTACTACATGACAGGAAATAGCGCTGACATCTAGTGCTCTTGTTAATGTATAACATTAGTACTACATGACAGGAAATAGTGCTGCCATCTAGTGCTCTTGCTAATGTATAACATTAGTACTACATGACAGGAAATAGTGCTGCCATCTAGTGCTCTTGTTAATGTATAACATTAGTACTACATGACAGGAAATAGTGCTGCCATCTAGTGGTTTTGCTAATGTATAACATTAGTACTACATGACAGGAAATAGCGCTGACATCTAGTGCTCTTGTTAATGTATAACATTAGTACTACATGACAGGAAATAGTGCTGACATCTAGTGCTCTTGCTAATGTATAACATTAGTACTACATGACAGGAAATAGTGCTGCCATCTAGTTCTCTTGCTAATGTATAACGTTACTACTACATGACAGGAAATAGTGCTGCCATCTAGTGCTCTTGCTAATGTATAAAATTAGTACTACATAACAGGAAATAGTGCTGCCATCTAGTGCTCTTGCTAATGTATAAAATTAGTACTACATAACAGGAAATAGTGCTGCCATCTAGTGCTCTTGCTAATGTATAAGATTAGTACTACATGACAGGAAATAGTGCTGCCCTCTAGTGCTCTTGCTAATGTATAAGATTAGTACTACATGACAGGAAATAGTGCTGACATCTAGTGCTCTTGTTAATGTATAACATTAGTACTACATGACAGAAAATAGTGCTGCCATCTAGTGGTTTTGCTAATGTATAACATTAGTACTACATGACAGGAAATAGCGCTGACATCTAGTGCTCTTGCTAATGTATAACATTAGTACTACATGACAGGAAATAGTGCTGCCCTCTAGTGCTCTTGCTAATGTATAACAATAGTACTACATGACAGGAGATAGCGCTGCCATCTAGTGCTCTTGCTAATGTATAACAATAGTACTACATGACAGGAAATAATGCTGACATCTAGTGCTCTTACTAATGTATAACATTAGTACTACATGACAGGAAATAGTGCTGCCATCTAGTGCTCTTGCTAATCTATAACATTAGCACTACATGACAGGAAATAGTGCTGCCATCTAGTGCTCTTGCTAATGTATAACATTAGCACTACATGACAGGAAATAATGCTGCCATCTAGTGCTTTTGCTAATGTATAAGATTAGTACTACATGACAGGAAATAGTGCTGCCATCTAGTGCTCCTGCTAATGTATAATATTAGTACTGCATGACAGGAAATAGTGCTGCCATCTAGTACTCTTGCTAATGTATAACATTAGTACTACATGACAGGAAATAGTGCTGCCATCTAGTGCTCTTGCTAATGTATAACATACTACATGACAGGAAATAGTGCTGCCATCTAGTACTCTTGCTAATGTATAACATTATTACTACATGACAGGAAATAGTGCTGCCATCTAGTGCTCTTGCTAATGTATAACATTAGTACTACATGACAGGAAATAGTGCTGCAATCTAGTGCTCTTGCTAATGTATAACATTAGTACTACATGACAGGAAATAGTGCTGCCATCTAGTGCTCTTGTTAATGTATAACATTAGTACTACATTACAGGAAATAGTGCTGCCATCTAGTGGTTTTGCTAATGTATAACATTAGTACTACATGACAGGAAATAGTGCTGCCATCTAGTTCTCTTGCTAATGTATAACGTTACTACTACATGACAGGAAATAGTGCTGCCATCTAGTGCTCTTGCTAATGTATAAGATTAGTACTACATAACAGGAAATAGTGCTGCCATCTAGTGCTCTTGCTAATGTATAAAATTAGTACTACATAACAGGAAATAGTGCTGCCATCTAGTGCTCTTGCTAATGTATAAGATTAGTACTACATGACAGGAAATAGTGCTGCCCTCTAGTGCTCTTGCTAATGTATAAGATTAGTACTACATAACAGGAAATAGTGCTGCCATCTAGTGCTCTTGCTAATGTATAAAATTAGTACTACATAACAGGAAATAGTGCTGCCATCTAGTGCTCTTGCTAATGTATAAGATTAGTACTACATGACAGGAAATAGTGCTGCCCTCTAGTGCTCTTGCTAATGTATAAGATTAGTACTACATGACAGGAAATAGTGCTGACATCTAGTGCTCTTGTTAATGTATAACATTAGTACTACATGACAGAAAATAGTGCTGCCATCTAGTGGTTTTGCTAATGTATAACATTAGTACTACATGACAGGAAATAGCGCTGACATCTAGTGCTCTTGCTAATGTATAACATTAGTACTACATGACAGGAAATAGTGCTGCAATCTAGTGCTCTTGCTAATGTATAACATTAGTACTACATGACAGGAAATAGTGCTGCCCTCTAGTGCTCTTGCTAATGTATAACAATAGTACTACATGACAGGAAATAGCGCTGCCATCTAGTGCTCTTGCTAATGTATAACAATAGTACTACATGACAGGAAATAGTGCTGCCATCTAGTGCTCTTGCTAATGTATAACATTAGTACTACATGACAGGAAATAGTGCTGCCATCTAGTACTCTTGCTAATGTATAGCATTAGTACTACATGACAGGAAATAGTGCTGCCATCTAGTGCTCTTGCTAATGTATAACATTAGTACTACATGACAGGAAATAGTGCTGCCATCTAGTGCTCTTGTTAATGTATAACATTAGTACTACATGATAGGAAATAATGCTGACATCTAGTGCTCTTACTAATGTATAACATTAGTACTACATGACAGGAAATAGTGCTGCCATCTAGTGCTCTTGCTAATCTATAACATTAGCACTACATGACAGGAAATAGTGCTGCCATCTAGTGCTCTTGCTAATGTATAACATTAGTACTACATGACAGGAAATAGTGCTGCCATCTAGTGCTTTTGCTAATGTATAAGATTAGTACTACATGACAGGAAATAGTGCTGCCATCTAGTGCTCCTGCTAATGTATAATATTAGTACTGCATGACAGGAAATAGTGCTGCCATCTAGTGCTCTTGCTAATGTATAACATTAGTACTACATGACAGGAAATAGTGCTGCCATCTAGTGCTCTTGCTAATGTATAACATACTACATGACAGGAAATAGTGCTGCCATCTAGTACTCTTGCTAATGTATAACATTATTACTACATGACAGGAAATAGTGCTGCCATCTAGTGCTCTTGCTAATGTATAACATTAGTACTACATGACAGGAAATAGTGCTGCAATCTAGTGCTCTTGCTAATGTATAACATTAGTACTACATGACAGGAAATAGTGCTGCCATCTAGTGCTCTTGTTAATGTATAACATTAGTACTACATTACAGGAAATAGTGCTGCCATCTAGTGGTTTTGCTAATGTATAACATTAGTACTACATGACAGGAAATAGCGCTGCCATCTAGTGCTCCTGCTAATGTATAACATTATTACTATATGACAGGAAATAGTGCTGCCATCTAGTGGTCTTGCTAATGTATAACATTTATCTAAAACTGCTGACATACAGTGTTGCAGACATGTGCACTACCCTAAACTTACATCTCTAGTTTTCAACAAAGGATAACAAAAAAAACAAAGAAAATGTGATACAAGAAGTAAACTGGAAATCTGTTTATTTGAATCATAAAAGAAACATTTTAGTTTGTTTGTCCCTTTAACCAGAGCTCTGAAGTTGTGGTAATAATTATAGCGTAAATCGTGATTGTGCTCTAGCGTTTACTTTCAACTCATAATAAGAACGGTAAGTCCGACGAGCGCAAACCCCTGCTATAAACTCCATATTGCTTGTGCACAAACGTAAGCGCTCCATTCAGAATCTGGCTCAAAATGCTATGTTTTAAGTCCCTTCAATTATAAGACATATTTTTAAATATTTTATTTAGTTTAATGCAAACAATCCATTTAGAAAGAGCCATATTTGAGGAAAGGATGTGAATTTAATTAACTGGGAAAAAAATATGTTTTCTCTTTTACCAAGCATAGCATAGGTTACTTTATTGTTGTTTATGCCTCTTCCGCTCTTGGACCTCAATAATTCACGTACTAGCAGGTGCTGCTTCTATTTTGGAAGAGGAGATTCAATTTTTAATTGGAGTTAGCGACCTAGTTAAATCAAGGCTGTCTGTTTTTTATTCCAGAGATATTAGGAGGAAAATCTTTTAATGGAGAAACTCGAGCCTAGTCTTATAATGGCTATTGAGAGTAATCTGACAGGTGTTTTGTTGAAACAATAAACATAGATTTTCATAATTATGTTGAAGCTGTGTTAGACAAAACATTCACATTTTTGCAGACACATTCAATTTCTTATAAGTAAAATATTGTTATTTACTAAATTTGTGAACAGACAAATTGTCCATCACCAAAAAAAAAAAAAATCTTTGATTTTTCTGATATTCATTTATGGGGTGGTACGGAAACTGTTAACGATAATCTTATTATCTGATATTTCCTATAACATCTTCAAAGCAGCAGACAAGCACCAATTAGCTAGTGCAACAGCTACAAGCCAGCAGTAGCACAAAAATATTTTTTATTTATTTATTTTTAAATGGAGTCAGGATTGTCAAGAACAAAAGTGATGCTTATAAACTAATTGGCCCACATTTAAGAAAGAACAGGCAAACTGGGACGTGCATCTAGAAGTTTGAAGCCCGCATTTACCATTGCATACTTTAGCAAGTATGCAACCCCACCCCCTGCTCGTGCTTACCCAATTGCATGCGAGCAGGGGCTGTCAATCTTTGTAGTCAGAAATGTCCGGAGGAATTGACATACAACATAAAACAGTTTGCATAATATGTTCTGATGACTGCTGCTTTTTACTCTCGACTGCTGGCTAGGGATGGGCGAATGTTTCTAAAAATTAAAAATTTAAAACGAATTTTAATACATTCGTTCGTTCGAATCGAATTTCGAATGTTTATATAACATTCTAACATTCTATTTTCGAATTTTCGTTTTCGAATTTTTCAATAAAATTCGAAAATATTTGTTTGAATAATAGAATGTTTAGCTATGTATTCATTCAATTTCTAAATGTAATATTCCAATTTGAATGTGACATTCGAATTTGAATGTGACATTCAAATTTGAAATAGTATTTCTAGTCTACAACTGTGTTTAATAAATGTAATATTCGAATTTGAATGCTACATTCGAATTCGAATGTCACATTCGAATTTGAAATAGTATTTCTAGTCTAATACTGTGTTTTAAATGTGATATTCGATTCGAATGTGATATTCGATTCGAATGTGACATTCAAATTCAAAATAGTCTTTCTAGTCTAATACTGTGTTTTATAAATGTAATATTCGAATGTGACAATCGATTCGAATGTGATATTCGATTCGAATGTGACATTCGAAATAGTGTTTCTAGTCTACAATTGTGTTTTATAAATGTAATATTCAAATTTGAATGCGATATTCGAATGTAACATTCGAATTCGAATGTGACATTCGAATGTGACATTCGAATTTGAATGTGACATTCGAAAACTGTAAATAACATTCGAAAATCGAATTTTTAAGAATATTCCTTCTTATCAACATTCTATTATGTAATTCAAATTTCTACAATAACATTCATTCTAACATTCAAAATTCGGATATAAACACTGCAGCCAAAAGGGCTCCAAAGCTCTTATGGGATCTTCATAAATAGACCCCATTGACTGACACAATAATCAAACAACGGACAAGGGTATTGCTGGAACACTATAGCATACTGTAAAACTTTAACTTTGAAGCTTTTCTCATCTGCAGAAAAAAACTAAAACATCTCCTGTCCTTAGAGTGTTGGTTTAGCTGCATGAATGATTTGATAGTTTTTTGTTGTAATGAGAAATAAACACATAGCATGTTATACAAATTTGAAACCTAATAATATTAATATATACATTCTTGAACATGGTTGAAAAAGACATTGAATGTTTATATAAGGTTTCATCCAAATTTAGTCCCAATTTGGATAAAGAGGAATGGGAGACACTGCATACATTACAGAATAACAAGGACATCATAGTGAAGCCTGCCGATAAGGGTGGAAGTATAGTCCTAATGGATTATAAGGACTATAGAATTGAAGTAATGAGACAGCTGAATGTCAAAAATTACATCAAATTTAGCAGAAACCCTACCTTTGAGTATAAAAAGGATCTTGATAGCATTTTGCAAATGGGATTACTAAATTGTTGGATCACAGAGAATGAAAAGTGTTTTATGAGCACAGAATCCCCGAAGACCCCTGTATTTTATGTGCTTCCCAAAATTCACAAATCCCTCACAGCACCAGTAACTAAATACCTGAGTGACCATTTGCAGCATTGTGTAAGAAAGGTTCCATCCTATATCAGGGAGTCCAAGCATTTTATAGAGCTATTGGAAGAAGTGAGGGATTGTGGGATAGATACCCTGTTTGTCACTATGGATTTATCTAATTTATATACATGTATCCCCCATGAGGAGGGGATTCAGGTGGTCAAGGACCTATTACAGGGAAACATGGAGTTCAATGGGCCCCCAGTAGAGTACACTGCTTTATTATTGCACTTGGTGCTACATAAGAATTATTTTAAGTTTGAAGATGATATATATTTGCAGTGCATTGGAACAGCAATGGGCTCACAAGTGGCACCAAGCTATGCAAATATATTCATGCATTTTTATGAACAAAAATATATTCTTAAGAATTCTTTGTGTATGACGGGAAATACTGCAGATTCATCGACAATATGTTTTTTCTGTGGTATGGGGAGGAAAAGCTTCTGGTTGAACTGGTAGAAACCATAAATGGTTTGGCTAATACCATTAGGTTTGTACCTAAGTGGGATTCCACAAAAATAGAATTTCTTGATGTGGAGTTATACAAAGTTGATGACAGGATTGAGACCATAGTATATAGGAAGCTCACAGACAGAAACATCATAGTGAAATATGAGAGCTCTCACCCACAGCATCTTCTAAGATCAATGCCAAGATGTTGAGGGCAGTGGATCTGACCTCTAAGAATGAGGAATTAAAAATGGCTATAGATGATATAGGTGAATTATTCTCACAGAGGGGTTATCCTGATAAACTCCTCACTGAGAGTAAAGAACAGGTGTTAAATAAAGAGAGAATTATGGTGAAAAAGGATACTACTGACAGGCTGTTTTTTGTCACTGATTACACCACTGATATCTGGAAGATGAGAAAGGCTATTTGTGATAACTGGGGAGTTCTCCAGCGTGATAGAAGGCTTTTCACATGGGTTAAGGAGATCCCTATATTCTCTTACAGGAGAGGAAGATCTATAAGGGATATATATAAGCTGACCCCATTGATAAGTATGAATCGCGCAAACAGCATTTTCTACAAAGTAAACCAGGGGTTTATGTGTCATGGCTGTGTGACTTTTGATAACCTAATTTTAGGTGACACATGTACACACAGGCAGGAGATACCGCATGAAATATGCCCTTAATTGTGAATCTAAGTATGTGGTGTATCTCATTAAATGCCAATGTGGGGACATATACATTGGTAAGACCGAATGTATACTTAAAGAAAGAATAGCTGTACATAGATCCAGCATAAGATTAGCCTTAGAGAAGGGTGAATTGGATCAGCCAGTCGCTAAACGTTTTCTTGACCGTGAGCACCCTGTGTCGAGCCTAAGATGTTGTTCTATAGATCATATCCCATTGTCAAAAATAGGAGGTAATAGAAGAAGATCTTATTACAGAGGGAGGCAAGGTGGATCTTGAAGCCTGACACCATAAACCCTAGGGGTTTAAATACATACCTGTCATTATCTTGTTTACTGTAAGATAACATTTGAACTCTTTCTCCCAGTGTTCACTTATTTTAACATCTTCATAGTCATGTATAAGATGGGGTTTTGTATAAAACCCTTTTTTTCATTTTTTTTTCTGGGGGGGTTTTGTAAAAAAAAAATATATATTATTAGGTTTAAGATTTGTATAACATGCTATGTGTTTATTTCTCATAACTCTACATCTCTTCCAGTAAGAAAAAATGAAGGAAGACACTTCCCCTATATAAAGCAAAAATGTTTGTTGCATCCTGTAGAGTCTCCACTAGATTGCAGAGATGGGATGTTTTTGAGAAAACATTCACCTAGATAGCACCTGGTATGTGGGTGGGTCATAGCTAATTTGTAAGGTATAAATAAGTTCACAGTCTTGTATTTTGTTATCTTGACAAAGGCCCAAGCAGGGGCCTGAAATGTTGAAAATGAAAATAAATGTTCTTGTTGAATGAAGAAACATGAGTTGGAGTCATCTGTGAGCTATGTACATTTTTGACTACCACTGGATATCTGTTGATAAATTTGGACAGTTATACCATACTAAATAAGTAATGGACCAATTGCCTGAATGTGTCTAAAAGTTATTTTCCAGAATTGTGACGCACAGCTGCAATTCTATTTACTAAAAACAATGACCAACACATATATATATCTGGTATCCTAAAGAAGAAGATGCATCAGAAGAGGATGAACAAATATTGAGGTTTTTTTCTATAGCAGTTGAGCCTCAGGGTTTTGTGGAATGCAATAATAAATCTTATTACATATTTTTTATTTTGCTTTTCTGTTGTAATTTTACTTTGATTTCTCAATTCTATCAGCCACAATATATAGTTCTGTAAGTAAATAAAAAAATGGCTTTGGAGTCCATGTACTAAGGAGTGAGTTGATGACAAGCTTCTCAACTCGAGAAGTTGTTCACTCGCCTTCCCTGCATATGGGCAGTGGACGAACAGGATCCACTGCCCATATATATTTACATTTTCAAGTGAGCATGTAAAGCCCGTCCCCTTCTCTCACACAACCAATCACATGAGAGAAGGGATTGTCAATCACCAAAAAGTGATCTCTCTATGATTTCCCCTTGCCACCTGAGAGGGAAAGAAACAGTGGTCTAATTACTGCTGCTTCTTACATTGCAGGAATCAGGCTTGCATATGCAAACCTGCCCGCAAGGACTCCGCAAGGACTCCAGAGCAGCTTTCTCTGCTTAGCACATTAAGGGCTCCATGTACTAAGCAGTCAGTGAGCTACCCGCAAAAAATCTTGCCTCAAAACTCGCAAACTGATATGTACAAAGTCGTCAACTATGTATCAACTATTTAAAATTGCGAGCGTACTTATCCGCCAAACATCGCTACCTCTCCATTTTTCACTGTAAATAGACAAATTTGACCACCAACTCGCCATAAACTAATGTACTAAAAATTCTATTTGTCCACTCGCTACATTTTCCGCTCCCACCTCGTTATTTTTGCCTCACCACCTTTTAGGTGGCGGGCAAGGTACAAAACCATAGGAAAGTCAATGTAGACGCCAGTCTATACATATGTAAAAGGCAGCAATATCAACATTGTACTTACATTCTTGATTTCAGCATCTATGGAGACACTGCATTTGTTTACTCTCCGTGCAGTACAAATCCGGTCTAGAAGACAGAATACTGGAAATGTCGCTAATCCATTGGTTAGAAGAAGGAGAGTCCATGTCCCATGTGTATTCTTTCCACGGGTTGGTTTGGATCATACAAAGATTACGGCTTGATCGTGAATCCATATTACACCTGTATCGAGAGATCGAAGATTATTTGGAGCCGATGATGGCTCGTTCATGAGCTATTCCAGGACTATTGAAACTATTAGCTGCATTGCATTTTATGGCAACAGGATCCTTTCAAGCAGTTTCTAGCGTCATTTTTAGAATGAGTCAATCAGCTTTTTCACACGACTTATCAAAAGTCATAAGGGCTATGATGGTTATTTTTCCTCAATATGTTTATTTGCCATCCACCCCAGAAGAATGGCAATCTATAAAGTCAAATTTCTATCGGATGGCTGGGATCCTAGGGGCCATAGACTGTACCCATGTTGCTGTAAGACCACTTCAAGCTTGTGAGGAGATCAATAGGAATAGAAAGCATTTCCATTCCTTGAATGTTCAGATGGTCTGTGATTCAGATAGAGCATGCGATTTTAAGCAACTTTCTAATTTACTCATATTATCAATTTTTCTTCGTTTTCTTGCTATCTTTATTTAAAAAAGAAGGCATCTAAGCTTTTTTATTAGTTCAGTACTCTGGACAGCACTTTTTTATTGGTGGATGAATTTATCCACCAATCAGTAAGAACAACCTGTTCACCAAAAATGGGCCTGCATCTACATTTACATTCTTGCATTTCAAATAAAGATACCAAGAGAATGAAGAAAGTTTGATAATATGAGTAAATTAGAAAGTTTCTTAAAATGTCATGCTCTATCTGAATCACAAAAGAAAAATTTTGGGTTCAGTGTCCCTTTAAGGCAGACTGGCTTATACTGGAAGTTCGAGGACGGAAATATGCCTGAAGGATGGCTTCTAGGTTAGCATAACTGGCGTCTAATTTGTCATTTTTCATTTCCATGTACATATATTGAGCCAAATTTTTCGACTGCAATTAAAGTGTAATGTGTTTTACATTTTTAATTTGTATGGTATTAGTTTTATATTAATATTTATATTTTTATGTCCTATTAGGAGATGGAGGGTACTAATGTACAGAATGGCTGTTGACTCCCTATAACAACCCACAGACCAGAAATCAAGTACGTTTCAATGAAGCACATCGGTCTACCAGGGGGATAATTTAGAGGACTTTCGGTCTTTTGAAAATGCCGTTTCGATGTCTTGATCATTCTGGCGGCGCTATGCAGTATGCACCTAAGAAAGTCACAAGAATTATATTGATTTGCTGCATATTGCACAATATAGCAATTAAAAGAAGCTGCCCATTAGAGGAAGAAAATACCATATATGCTGACGATTTTGCCGAAGAAATATGTATAGAACAACCTAATAGGCGTGGTATGGCAACAAGGGACATGGTTTCAGAACAATATTTTGATGATTAAATTTTATGTCTTAATTTGATAAATAAATAAATAATTTCCTTTTTTTTAAAAATATTATAATATTATATGATGTTAAAGAACATCTAAAGGAAAAAAATGATCATGTTTCTTATAAAAAGACAATATAAGGTAAAAATATTGGTATTACAATTAAAATATAATATTTTTTTTATTATAAATTAAGTTTATGATCAAAGTCATCCCAAAAAATAATTTGTGGACAATATATTGTCTTTGTGACACACTACTGTCTATAGCTTCCATAACTCTTTTACATAATGTGATTTGTTTACTTACAAATCGACAGGCTATTCAAAAGTAAAATTTTATGCTTTCAGATAGGAGTTGTTATTTTCAACAACTTTCCTAAAGACTTTATCACGGTAATTTGCTTTGTTTTATTTTAATCTAAAGTTTTAACAGCTCCTAGGTTGGGCCATATTCAAATTCAAAAATCCTTCACGGCTTACTCTTATCACTTATTATGTTTATTAACTTAGCTTTCCCTTCAATAGTTTTTTAAGTTCTTGTGGCTCATAAAGATTAAACATTGTCATTGTACATATACATTCATGTAACTTTAATCCAATTTGAATTTTGTAGGAAGCAAATAGTGACACAATAGTTGTGCTACAAATTGAAAATAAAGAAAGCCCAAAAAAGTTTCAACAAATAATCCAAACAAAATTGTTTTATTACAAACTGACAAACAATACTAAAAAATGATATATTATATTTTTACAAAACTAATGTAAACAAAAATAAATTCTAATATATATATATATATATATATATATATATATATATATATATATATACACAT
Organism: Bombina bombina; assembly: GCF_027579735.1. Taxonomy (NCBI): domain Eukaryota; kingdom Metazoa; phylum Chordata; class Amphibia; order Anura; family Bombinatoridae; genus Bombina; species Bombina bombina. The sequence goes on along the minus strand of NC_069507.1, from coordinate 46,407,022 downwards.
TTGTAACACTGAAATTGTTACTAAACAAAAATATTATTTTTAATAACTATAAACATAGAAGCAAGTTATCTAAAATTGTTCATTTACTCCTATTAACAAACGCCTAGATTACGAGTCTTGCGTTAGCCTTAAAAAGCAGCGTTGGGGGGCGGAGCTAGCCACTGCACAGCTTGGACGTGTGTACCCTGAGCTCCTGAACTAAAGAGTATATATTTGGCATATAAACTATTTATTTCGCTATACTTTCAGAGTAAAGTGAGGATATTTACAATATATCACCTCACCCTGCAGATTGCTCAGCTTTCCATAACTTTTGGTAGCCCTATTGAGACTACAGAAGCAACATCTTTGGCTACGGTAAAGCGTTCTGGCATTGGGCTTGCGGCACCATCTATCTACACTGCTCTGGAGGACTCTCTTATTACTCACAGCGGAGGCCGGGTTTCCTCTGCCCCCGGAGGGTCGGGGCTCCGCTCCGGGGACTTTATCACTGCTCTCCATCGCCTACTTTAACTGCCAGCTTACCTCCCGCCTCATTGCTCCGGGGGGTCGGGGATCCGCTCCGGAGCAATCACCCATAGGATCCGGCATTTAGAAGAGGGGAATCGTGTGACTGTGTGCCCTACTCGGCTTTACCTGAAAGACGCTGCTTGTTTCCTCCCCCCGAGGCCGCTCACTCCTTGCCGCACTGCTTCGGAGGATCGGGGATCCGCTCCGGAGCATGTACCCGGCGGCCTGGTCACCTGCTATAAAGAGGAAGAGCGATCTTCTGAGGTTAGTGTCCTTGGGGGGCTGGTACCGGGTGGAGACCACCTAAGCCATCTGCTGAGGGGGAGAACCGGCTAGGATAGACAGACCTCAAGCGGTGAGTGGTTGGGCCTACCTGTTGCGCAGACAAACTGAAAGGGCGGTGAATCCCCGCCATCTTGGGCCTAAGTCTCACTGCTAGTGCGGCCCTGCCCCAGACAACACATATCTTGAAGGAGTCTCACTGGCATTACCAAACGATCAGTGAATGTTAGGAGTCCACCCTTACAGTTTTACCATAGTGGGTCCAGAGGGATATTATAAACAGAAATAAACAGTCTAGCTTGTGTTCTAATACAATTCCCTGCCTCCAAGCAATGATGTGTTTAACAATCTAAGACTCTGTGTTTCAACCAGTACTCCAGGAGGACTCACATATACTGCAAGGGCTCTGGAAAATATAAAGTTCTTTGAGGTTCCTGTCTTTACCCCCTACTCATAAGGACATATTTCCCCTGAGGCTTGTGTATATTCTAAGGGCATATTTGCTGAGGTTCACTCCGACCGGACACATAACTGGCTGTTGCCCTTACAAACCTGCAATTTCTTGCCTGGAAGCAGTTCCTGAGAAGGGCCTAGGATCACAAGCTTATCACAAATTTCAATAACATTGAGCTTAGTGCAGGTTCCTGTCTGCAGTTTACACCCAATATCATATGGATTTGAACTTTACCTGTTTTCTCATATTGGGCCTACACTGGTGCTGCAACTTGGGGGATTATAGTTTAAAATTGGGAGTGATTAGGCTGCTGCGTCAGCATACATACCTCTGTAGCTTAGGCTCAGAGTGGAGTGTCTCTCTTCTGCTCATTTTTACATGCATGTCTAGTTAACTTTATGAAACGGTATCTTGCTCAAGTCTAATATACAGTACTGTGGTAACATCTCCCGTTTGTTTACTGTTTTTGTACTACTGTGGACCTTCTTGCACCTCCCCCATTCCGACCCTGCTAGTCTGGGCCGGTCACTGACACTTCCCTTTTCCCTTCCTTTTTGGTCGTACCCCCTTTTCCTGAGGTGTGAGGGGGTCCGCTGATACAGGTCAGCCTATACAAGTGGACGGTAATTCTGTACTGTTGTATACATAATCAAACAAAATGCTGTCAATGTATGTTGTATAACTAGGTGATGTTTAACCCCACTCTCGCAAGTTAGGCTGTAAATGTTTTAACTTTAAGGCATATACTTGGTGCAGGTCCTATTTGCTTTCTTTTTCCCTTACAGTGCCTTGTGTGGTCAGGGTGGACTACCTTGGTGGGATTGCTCTCCCCCTTGAACCTTTCTTATCATGCCTCACGCTTCAAGGAGAAACACCAAGACCCCTGTTGGTTCCCAAAAGTCTGTTCTTGATCATTTCTCTCAACCCCGCAAAGAACCTAATCCCCAGAGGAGAATGGATAGTGACCCCGAGTCCCAAGACGAGGGCTCTCAATCAAGCTCCCTCTCCACTGCCCACCTTAATCATTACATTACCGAAAGCATGCTACAGAAGATGCTGGCGATACAGACCAAATCCATTACGGCTGAAATCCAGCGAAGTTCTGCGGAACTTAAGAAAAATATAGCTGAAATCGGAGATAGAGTTGACACCCTTGAGCGGCAACACGACGACCTGGCCACTGACCACTCCAGCTTGCTCTCTTATGCCGAAGCTCTAGCGGATCAAATAACACAGCTTGAACTGAAACTGGCAGATGTGGAGGACAGGGCCAGGAGAAACAATATCAGATTCCGAGGTATCCCTGAGTCGGGGGCGACGAGTGACCTCCAAGAGTTCCTCAAAATGCTGTTTGTGGCACTTCTGGGCCCCCTAGAGGGCACCTCACACAACCATGGAGTGGGCACATAGAGCCCTTAGACCAAGGACAGTGTCATCTGATAAACCAAGGGACATAGTAGTCTGTTTCCACCACTTCACCTTTAAAGACCGTCTGATGCAGGCAGCTTTCGGTAAACCTTTTTTACCTGAACCCTTAAAAGATATCCAGTTGCTACCAGATATTTCGCCCTACACTCTACAATGGAGAAAGTTGTGCCCCCCCCTCACATCTCAACTCAGGAGGGCCAACATCAAGTATCGATGGGGCTTCCCCACTAAATTGATAGTAACAAAGGACAATCAGACCCATATCATTACTTCTACTTCCTCGGGAAACACCCTTTTGGCTAACTGGGGCCTTCAACCGGATCCGGGAGTCCAAGCGCCAGCTCACTCCCGCCTCAGGGCCTCGGCCCCTGAATGGACTTTGAAAGAACAGAGGCCTAAATGACAGAGGCATAATCCCCCTGACCACTCTTTGAGGCCCCAAGCCTCACCTACTTAGGGCCTGCTACCATTAGTCTGAGATTACTCAATATTAAGACACTGTTACAATCTCGATCATCCTCCGAGGCCTAGTCACCAACAGTTGCTGAATGTTTTATATTAAGTCTTGATGGTGCTGGTGCTACAGTTCTTCCTCTCACAGTTTAAAATGTGTAAGGTTTAACTAATATACTATTGCAGACAATGTTGCATACCCCGTACTAGCCGCCAATAGTTAGCGATTGTTATTTGTTAAGTTATTATTGTTGCCTGTTTAGTGTTATATATTGTTGCAGTTAAAGTTGTAATAACTCCTCTCATGGTAAGATTTAGTTCTAACATACTGGTGCAGTTAACACTGCAATTCAGGATTTACTTGCCAACACTTTATGATGGTTTTCGCTTAGATACTGCTGCAAATATGGTTGTAAATATTCACCTCGGAGTTCCGAGTGTAGTTGCGGCTCATACAGCCTAAATACTTTTCTTCTAACATGTCCAGTCAGAGAGTGGGGCTACTCACCGTAGCTTAAGCTCCACTAAACCGTGTTAGCTCCCCCCCCAAATTTAAGAGCCCATACTAGGGCTCTACTTTGGTGGACTACTTCCACCGCATCCCTTATCTCCTCCTCCCTCCTACCCTTACCCATCACCCTTGCCCTAATTAGTTCCCTTGACAAGGATCACTTAAGATATTAACACATAAATTTCATCACTCAGATATCTCACTCACAACGTGAGAGGCCTAAACACAGTAGGCAAGAGATGCCTAATAGCTAGATCTTTACGCTCCCACAGGGTGGATGTGGCTTTCCTGCAGGAGACGCACTTACTTTCCAACAACCCTCCCATATCTATCTCCCGAGACTAACCAGTCATAGAGACAGCCTCTTACTCTAAAAAAGCTAGAGGGGTGGCCATTCTAGTACACAAGAGGGTAGCATTTGAACCAATCCAGGTGATTAAAGACCCACAGGCAAGATACCTCATTGTAGTTTGTAACCTTGACCATGTCACTTATACGTTAGTTTCAATATATCTCCCAAACACCACCCAACCTAATTACCTTAAGAAGATACTAAACAAAGTTGAACAATTTCGACAAGGGAGGGTGATCATGGCGGGCGACATGAACATGGTTTGGGACAGTGGTCTAGACAGGAAAAAGCTCTCCTCTCAGAAACGGGCGACTACACTAGACACCACGAGTATCAGGTTTAGAGAGCTCATGACCAGATTTAACTTTTTTGACGTCTGGAGATCGGTGCATCCCCGTGACAGAGACTTTACTCACTTCTCCCACCCTCACTCCACATTCTCCAGACTAGACTATTTTTTCTGCCAAAACAATTCAAGTAAAAGAAGGTAGTCTCCAGCAGTGAGCAAAGTGACTTTTATTTTTAAACACAGGTCAAATACAGCAACGTTTCGGGCTAACAATAAGCCCTTTCTCAAGCCTGACATAAATTGAACAAAACATAATTTATTTATTTATTTATTTATTTATTTATTTTAAATATTCTTTTTATTGAAGACATAGAAAAATCAATAAGGTTACATACATATTATCACAAAGCCATACAGACATAGAAATATTCAAGCATGTAAAACTTACATTATCTAGGTCTATATAAATGTTTATAATACACACACTCGCAACTGAAAGGTATTTAAAATATTGAAAGTGGGTCATGTGTAAACAATAGCTATAGTATATATTTCACTATATGATAATAACAAGTGGTCTTCATGTGTCTTCCTTAACTTTTATAACACAATAAAACATATGAAGCTTATAAACCTATGGTAAAATCTGTTGAGTATAGATAGAACAGAAAATATCAACAAAGAGGGCGCTATTTATATGTTTAAATAACACACTAGGATATGTAGGCATGGTGCAATATATAAAAAGTAATGACATAAAATAGGATGGCAATCAGTATTTCGATCAATAGTTGCAATTGTATGCGCCACTCTTTTGCTAAAGCAATATGGTGTGATATGTAAGTGCGGTGCAATAACTAGGATGCGGTATGAACAAGATAAACCGCGTGGTAAATTCTCCCGAACCGGGAGACATATTAGAAGGGGGGGGAGGGGAGGTGGGAGATTGAATATAATAAATAAATATATATCGCATATGTTTCATATTTATGTATCAACATATTCAGCAGCTATAATGAGGATGTTGAAGAGAACCAGTTTTGTTTATGAGCAGGTACTTGTCTCTGGGCTCCCAGTTGTATATAAAGGTCTGCACCTAGTGAGAATGGTGGAAAAGGGGATCCTGCTGTCCCGGCCGCTGGCAGCCTAACCCCCGAATAATGATATCTTTGGTGTTGGCCTATAGGTATACCTTAGGAATGAGGTGAAGTAGTAAACTAAGTAACTTATACACTGCAAGGAACAATATTAAGCAAGGAACCAAACCATAGCAAAGAGCTTATCTCAATATAAGGTGTATGAGACGGTAGATACAATATGGTATGTTACAAGCAATATTCCACAGAAAAATAGACCAGCTAATATCCATGTCCTACTGCGACTACTGGCTCATTAGCTTGTGGCAGAGCATAAACAAGGACGGTGCACAGTATCCTAATGGGATTTAGGCCCAGATATGAACTATTATATATTGAGTGCAGGTATGTATGAGATACCAAGCTAACTGGCATCTGAGTCTGAAGTCCCTTCAGAGTTGCTATCAAAGTGTGAAATCCTCTATAACAGCAAAGCATTGTTACCCAAGGTGGCTATTATGACATAGACAGGGTGAATGTAAATATGCTCAATGTCATGAACCACGGTTTATATGAAGAGTAATGAAGGTTGTATATAATATTTGGCAAGGAGCAAAATGGAACAATAAGGTTAAACAGGAGTAAATGGGCTAGGAGCATAACCTATATGTCACACAGCTGAACTAAAGAAGTAGGTAGGTACACATAAACAAGGTAGGGCTGAACTATAAGCCACGTGATATATGTTAGGGTGAAGGCTACAAATATATATTACTATAGAACTGTGGGGCAATTTTAAAACTTAAGTTAAATGACTTAAAGAATTAAGTAAGGGGTAATTAGTTGTCCATCTACCTCAATGTTCATCAGAGCAGTTAACTGTATATATAGCACAACAATATGTATAGGTAAACACTGTTAGGTTTGTTTTTATCCCTTATGAACCAGAAGTTAAAGTCTAAGCGTGTCTGTGTGTGAAAAAAAGTAATCACCAGAAGAGCCTGTATAAGGATTACTTTGCTCAGAATACATATAAATCTAGCTATAGCAGAATTTGTCTGTCAGAAAAGGGAATCTAATCTATATAATAGTAGTGAGAGGTACAAAACATATAAACTAGATAAACATATATATCCGGTTAATAACCATCATGCAATTTTGTGGTTAAAGTATAAGATATATCCAAATAGGACTGCAAATGGCAAACGTCAGAATTTAAACATCTGTTAACATTCTAGCAATAACATCAAAGAGTCTATATATAAACACAGCGAAAACTCTAGGTCAATTTGAGATAAAGAGCAAAGTAACAGCAGTGAGCTTACTTGGGTATTATGAGTAGATGCGATGTAAAACATTATGGACATGTTAGAGGTAAAGCTCTACAAGTATATAAACCAGACAATATCTATTCTATATAACCCTCCTCAAAACACTGCGACCCAAATAAAAATAATACCTTATAGGGAACGCTATCTGGGAGAGCTGCAAATGGAAAACAGTATGGGCGTTAGGACATATAAGAAAAAAGGTATGTACAGAAAGACATATACGCTGCATCAGAGTGTCCTGTAAAACTTAGCTCGTTTCCACTTTACCCAGATAACAAGCAATTGTCCACATCGAAGTGCAGGCCCGTGGAGCTAATGTAGGATAATGTCCTTGGAGTATGTGAGATGTCAATGCTTGCAATGTTACATAGTAAAGAGCACATTAAAGAAGGTGCTACTCAGCTAGCAAATAGAGAGTTTTGTAGACTTTGTTCAATATAGCCCACACCTCGCATGAGGAGTACTTTCCCCACGGGGGTCAAACAATTAATGCCTATGGAAATTTAACCTATACCGGCTTTAAATAGTTGGAAACTGCAGAAATCAGGGTCCACAATGTAAATGATGGCGTCTATCAGTAGCGGAATCCATGATGGCAAGAAGGGATAAGGCTCCGGCAGGGATATTGGTAACAGCTGCAATTCATCCCTTATTTTTCCTCTCATGTCATATAGTTCGCTAGCTGTAGTTGGTTGTGCAACCAAACTGCAGGGCATCTCACTATTTCTGTAGCTCTTGGATTCTTTCAAAGCCCCCTCGGGGGTATATGGGTGAAATAGTTTTGTATCTGGCCTTTGGCTGAGTGCGAGTGCCACCGTAGTATCACAGTGACTGTCGGGTAAGCCGGGGTTCCTACTGACAGAAGGGAAGCAGGGTCTCCGCTTGTAAAGTAGCTTCCATTGCTGAGTCTGATTTGGCCGAATCACCTGCGTAGTGCAAGACATTGCATCCGTTCCAGCCTTGGATATGGTATCGGCTGTGTCTTGAATGCTGCCGCCTATTTTGCATATACCGCTGTCTTGGTTAAACTGGGAGGCGGGTATGTGGCTTGGACTAGGCTGAACATAAATGTGCCTCAGGCACGTTTCAATTAGCTGGAAGGAGGCCTCAATACAGCCCCATGCAATTGATTCCCAGTCTTCCGCCGCCGCCATTTTCTTAGAAAGCAATACCCCAGAAGAGACAACTTCTAGGGCCACCGCAATAGTTGAATTCAATGAGCTGGATGCTATTATCGGTTCACCATGCGAGTAGTATGAACTGGAGCCCACAGTGGCCGTCATCCAGCTATTATCAGTTGCTCTTCAAGTTCGACGTCGCTCTAGCCGGAGCCGAAGGCAGCACAGTGTAGTCAAAAATTTTGGTCAACACAAACCGAGCAGTTAGAAAAGTTTAGTTAAGCCACTTAATAGGCGAAAATTGCTTATTAAACAATTGCAGATAGATTTTATGTTTTGTGAGGTACAGGAGCTCAGTGAAGTGGCGTCTGCTCTGTGCGGTGGTTGGCTCCACCCCTCCAAAACATCATTTAAATAGCCATACTGGCGCCAAACAATTGTGAAAAAATTGCACATATATCGCCCTCCAGTGGTGGACTTGAATATTGCATGTCAAAATACATTTTCTTGCAGTTACAAAAATACAAATAAGTTACAAAATATTTTACATTGTATATATTGCAAAAATTCAATAACCAACTTCATAAATAAAGTGCCAAGTGATCCTATAAAAATAGAAATAAAAAGTTAAAAAATTAGAATTGAATAATATTTGTGACAACTAAATTCAATGTGAATATACTAGTGAAATAAATATATTAAAGATATTCAAATTGATTAAAATTTAAAATTAATCACAATACTCATAGCAAAATCTCTTAATGGTAATTAAGAGATTTTGATATGAGTATTGTGATTCATTTTAAATTTTAATAAATTTGAATATCTTTAATTAATTGAATCTTTATTTCTATTTTTATAGGATCACTTGGCACTTTATTTATGAAGTTGGTTATTGAATTTTTGCAATATATACAATGTAAAATATTTTGTAACACATTTGTATTTTTGTAACTGCAAGAAAATGTATTTTGACATGCAATATTCAAGTCCACCACTGGAGGGCAATATATGTGCAATTTCTTTCACAATTGTTTGGCGCCAGTATGGCTATTTAAATGATGTTTTGTTCAATTTATGTCAGGCTTGAGAAAGGGCTTATTGTTAGCCCGAAACGTTGCTGTATTTGACCTGTGTTTAAAAATAAAAGTCACTTTGCTCACTGCTGGATACTACCTTCTTTTACTTTTATTTTTTCTGCCACCCTGAGACACTAGACGAAGTACGAACCACGAACATACATATATGCCCATGGTCAGACCATGACCAGGTCGTTATGGTCCTAGAATCTAGGAACACCACCACAACCAGACCCTTATGGAGGTTGCCTCACCACCTTCTAGCCGATATTCCCTTTAGGGAAGAACTTCGGTCCGAAATAGTATCTACACTACTGATTAATGACACTCCCGAAATTCGTGACGATATAATTTGGGGGGCATTTAAGGCTACCACGAGAGGGCTATTTATTCGCAAACAGGCACACCTCAGGAAACAGGCGGGTCTCACTCTATCTCAAGCCCACAATAGGTTACGTACACTAGAAACGCAACAACGCACCTCAAGTAACGTTGACCTAAGTCAGGAGGTCAAGGACCTTAAGAGACATATATGCCAAATAGAATTTAGGAAGACACAGAATAACCTTTTCAGACTAAAGCAGCTCATGTACTCGAAGGGCAACAAGGCTGATACCATGCTTGCTAATAAAATTAGACAGCATAGAGGTGCAACACGCATACATGAACTTAAGCATGGTAAACAGGTATACCGGTTGCTGTCCTCAATTGGCCAGCAGTTTAGTGACCACTATTCTGCACTTTATAATATCTGTGAACAGGCAGGACACATACAATCACCCTCCACACAGATAGGCACATTCCTACACTCTTTGAAACTCCCTCCCCTCGATGAGGCGCAAAAGGGACGTATAGATGTCCCCATCACCTGTCAAGAAGTGAAACAAGTCATTAAAAATATGAAATCTTTAAAGGCCCCGGGCCCAGATGGATTCACTGCAGTCTTTTACAAAACATACTGCAATGAAATTTTACCTTTTCTTACTAGATTTTTGAAATTAGCAATGGAGGAAGGTAGCTTTAGGAGAGAGTTTTTGGAGGCCTCCATTATTACTATCCCTAAGCCTAATAAGGATCCAATGTCGTGCTCTAATTACAGACCAATATCACTAATTAATACAGATATTAAAATTTATGCGAATATCCTGGCCAATAGACTAGCGAAATTATTACCCTCCCTAATCAACCCAGACCAAATAGGCTTTATTCCGGGTCGAGAGGGCCCAGACAATACTAGGAGACTGCTAAATATCCTATGGGAAGCTCAGATATTGAATAAACCCCTGGCTGTCCTTTCTCTTGACGCAGAAAAGGCCTTTGACCGGGTCCGTTGGGACTATTTATGGAACGTCCTAGAGGCCTTCCAGTTCCCAGCGCAAGTTATACTCGCAATAAAAGCCCTATACTCAGATCCCTCGGCCTCGGTCAGGGGCCTTGGGTTTTGCTCATCATCTTTCCCCATCTCGAATGGTACACGACAAGGGTGTCCTCTCTCCCCCATCTTTTTTGCCCTGGCCATCGAGCCCCTTGCCGCAGCTATTAGAGAAGATAAAGACATAGTGGAATTACTTTACATGGCACGACACACAAGGTGGCCCTATTTGCAGATGACACTACTATCTTCACCTCTAAACCTGTACAAACTATACCCAAACTCTTATCCTTGCTTGAGACTTTTAGCACCCTCTCTTTCTATAAGTTAAATCAGACTAAATCAGAAATCTACTTGCAGGGTTTCTCGGAGGATATTTCCACACATATACATAACAAACATAAATTTGTAGTCAATAACTCCCACCTTGGAGTTAAAATTTCTAACTCCCTTTCCCAGACTCTAGAAGACAATTATAAGCCTCTCCTTTCGGAACTCAGATCCTTAGGCCGGAGGTGGGACTTTAAAACGGTCTTGTGGCTAGGTCGTATTGCCGCCCTTAAAATGAGCTTCCTCCCTAAACTCACATATGTTTTCAGATGTCTCCCACTCAGAATCCCTCGCTCTCTCATTCTACAATTCCAGAGCGCATGCACCAAATATATTTGGCAAGGTAAACCCCCCTGTGTCGCCCATAGACACTTGCAGTATTCCAGAATGGATGGGGGGGGTGGCCTCCCCATCCATATCTAGGTATTGTGAGGCGGCAATGCTCACACATATTTTCCAGTGGGGCATAATTGGCTCAGATAGTAGATGGAGAAACTTATAACAGGCGTCACTACCATTTGAGCTGTCATTAAGGGATCTAATTTGGACCCCTCCTCAATGCAGGAGACTCCTTTGCATAACAAACCAGGTGGTAAAAGAATGCCTTGCAGTCTGGGATCAGATACGCCATTATAAACAAATAGCTCCTCACCCCTTTCCTATAACTGCCCTAACTGGGCTCCTCTCGGGCCTCCCTGACTCACACCCAGGCACCTGGGCTAAATTAGTCTTCAGTAAAGTCGCGGACTTGTGGTCCTCGACTTCCCAGGGAGCTTACGTGGACCTAGCCCATATCGATAACCCCATGCCGATGCCATCATATATGGCCTTTGAATATATGAGAGTGATAAGCTTACTCTCCAGATGGGGCTTCAAACCCTTCTCTTCTCGTTGGGTAACTATTTGGGAGACCAAGTGGCAACAAGGCCGTCGTTTAGGCAAACCGTTATCACTACACTATATTCTTATGAAGGGTGCAACTCCTGTGGATAGGGCCCCTCACATCCTTAAATGGGAGCAGATGTTGAACATATCAATCCCAGTAGAGGAATGGCACCGCACACTCCTCCTTACAAAAAAGGTATTACACTGTGTCAATATATATGAAACGTACATCAAGCTTCTCATGCATTGGTACTATGTGCCTACTAGGTTGGCCGCACTCTTCCCTGCAGCCTCTGCGGCTTGCTGGAGGGAGTGCGCCCATAATGGTGACATGCTCCACATCTGGTGGCATTGCCCCAAACTCCAATCGCTATGGAATCAAAGCTTCACTACATTAGCAAGCATGGGAATACACATCCTCAAGACCCCTGGGGTGGCCCTTTTTCATTTAGGTACACACAAACTACCTAGACACCAGGGTACACTATGCATATATCTATTCTCTGCTGTTAAGCTTTCAATAGCTAGGGCCTGGAAAAGAACCAGTCCCCCCGCTTGGTCGGACGTAGTTTCCCTGATGGCCTACATTTACTCAATGGAAAAAAACATCTACTACACTAGAGACAAGTTAGACTTTTTTTAATTAATCTGGTCAGATTGGAAGGACAGATTTAATACCCATTGGCTCCCGAGCTTTGAGGCATAAATAAAAAGCTCTTACCTGAGAGAAGGAAACAAGGCCCTCACTCTCTTTCTGACCCATTCCCTTTCATAGCAGAAGTGATCCTTATATACTATGGTGAATTCGTCTCTTAAGACGTCCCCTCCCTCATTCCCCCCCTTTTTTTTCTTTTTTTCTCACCTTCCCCCCCCCCCACCATTTGTGCTAGGGTATCCGGCTCCAGCTGGCTCCTCTTTGTGTGTTGAGGAGAGCCGGAATCCGCATTGCTAAGCCATTTTTGTTATGACATTAATACTTGCTGTGAATTGATACTTACCCATTGATGTACATGTAACCTGTATATGTAGTACGCTTAGTTCGTACTGTTGTTTGTACACTTTTGTTGAAAATAAAAAATATTTTGAAAAAAAAAAAAAAAAAAGCAGCGTTGAGAGGTCCCAACGCTGCTTTTTAACGCCCGCTGGTATTACGAGTGAGGCAGGTACAGGTGTACCATTCACTTTTTTCCCGCGTTTTTCGCATACCGCAAATCCCCTTATGTCAATTGCGCATCCTATCTTTGTAATGGGATTTTACTAACGCCGGTATTACGATTGCTGTAAAAAGTTAGCGGTAGACCCTCTCCTGTCCAGACTCCTACCGCATTTAAAAGTCAGTAGTTAAGAGTTTTATGGGCTAACGCCGTAACATAAAACTCTTAACTAAAGTGATAAATAGTACACTAACACCCATAAACTACCTATTAACCCCTAAACTGAGGCCCCCCCACATCGCAAACACTTAATTAAAATTTTTACCCCCCTAATCTGCCAGCCGGACATCGCAGCCACTGTAATAAATTTATTAACCCCTAAACTGCTGCACTCCCGCCTCGCAAACACTAGTTAAATTTGATTAACCCCTAATCTGTCGTCCCTAACATCGCAGACACATATCTACATTTATTAACCCCTAATCTGCCGCCCCCAACATCGCCGCTACTATATTAAATTTATTAACCCCTAAACCTAAGTCTAACCCTAAGTCTAACCTACCTAACGTAAATATAATTTAAATAAAACAAAATAAAATTACCACAATTAAATAAATTAATCCTATTTAAAACTAAATACTTACCGATAAAATAAACCTTAAGATAGCTACAATATAACTAATAGTTACATTGTAGCTAGCTTAGGATTTATATTTATTTTACAGGCAACTTTGTATTTATTTTAACAAGGTAGAATAGTTATTAAATAGTTATTAACTATTTAATAGCTACCTAGTTAAAATAAGTACAAATGTACCTGTAAAATAAATCCTAACCTAAATTACAATTACACCTAACACTACACTATAATTAAATTAATTACATAAACTAACTTCAATTAATTACAATTAAATAAACTAAAGTACAAAAACAAACAAACACTAAATTACAGAAAATAAAAAAATAATTACAATTTTTTTAAGCTAATTACACCTACTCTAATCCCCTAATAAAATAAAAAGCCCCCAAAAATAATAAAAATCCCTACCCTATACTAAATTACAAATAGCCCTTAAAATGGCCTTTTGCGGGGCAGTGCCCCAAAGTAATCAGCTCTTTTACCTGTAAATAAAAAAAAATACCCCCCCCAACATTAAAACCCACCACCCACACACCCAACCCTAATCTAAAACCCACCCAATCTCCCCTTAAAAAAACCTAACACTACCCCCTTGAAGATCACCCTACCTTGAGATGTCTTCACCCAGCCGGGCACAAGAGGACATCCAGACCGGCAGAAGTCTTCATCCAGGCGGCATCTTCTATCTTCTTCCATCCAGAGTGGAGCGGGTCCATCTTGAAGACATCCCACGCGGAGCATCCTCTTCCATCCGACAGCGACTGAAGAATGAGGGTTCCTTTAAGTGACGTCATCCAAGATGGCGTCCGTTCAATTCCGATTGACTGATCCTATCAGCCAATCGGAATGAAGGTAGGAAAAATAATATTGGCTGATGCAATCAGCCAATAGAATTGAGCTTGCATTCTATTGGCTGATTGGAACAGCCAATAGAATGCGAGCTCAATCCTATTGGCTGATTGGATCAGCCAATAGGATTGAACTTCAATTCTATTGGCTGATTGCATCAGCCAATTGGATTTTTCCTACCTTAATTCCGATTGGCTGATAGGATTCTATCAGCCAATCGGAATTGAAGGGACGCCATCTTGGATGACGTCACTTAAAGGAACCTTCATTCTTCAGTCGCCGTCGGATGGAAGAGGATGCGCCACATCGGATGTCTTCAAGATTTACCCGCTCCACTCCGGATGGAAGAAGATAGAAGATGCCGCCTGGATGAAGACTTCTGCCAGTCTGGAGGTCCTCTTCTGGCCGGATCGGATGAAGACTTCTGCCCCTCTGGAGGTCCACTTATGCCCGGCTGGGTGAAGACGTCTCAAGGTAGGGTGATCTTCAAGGGGGTAGTATTAGGTTTTATTAAGGGGGATTGGGTGGGTTTTAGAGTAGGGTTGGGTCTGTGGGTGGTGCGTTTTAATGTTGGGGGGGTATTGTATTTTTTTTTACAGGTAAAAGAGCTGATTACTTTGGGGCAATGTCCCGCAAAAAGCCCTTTAATTGTAGGTAGTTTAGTTAATTAATTTAATGATAGTGTAGTGTTAGGTGTAATTGTAACTTAGGTAAATTTGTACTTATTTTAACTAGGTAGTTATTAAATAGTTAATAACTATTTAATAACTATTCTACCTAGTTAAAATAAATACAAAGTTGCCTGTAAAATAAAAATAAACCCTAAGATGGCTACAATGTAACTATTAGTTATATTGTAGCTATCTTAGGGTTTATTTTACAGGTAAGTATTTAGTTTTAAATAGGAATAATTTAGTTAATTATAGTAAATTTATTTAGATGTATTTAAATTATATTTAAGTTAGGGGGTGTTAGGGTTAGACTTAGGTTTAGGGGTTAATAAATGTATTATAGTGGTGGCGATGTTGGGGGGCAGATTAGAGGTTAATAAATATAATGTAGGGTTCAGCGATGTTGGGGGCAGCAGATTAGGGGTTCATAGGGATAATGTAGGTGGCGGCGGTGTCCAGAGCGGCACATTAGCGGTTAATAATACAATTAAGTGGCGACGATTTCAGGGGCGGCAGATTAGGGGTTATTAAGTGTAAGATTAGGGGTGCTTAGACTCGGGGTTCATGTTAGGGTGTTAGGTGTAGACTTAAAATTCCTTTCCCCATAGGAAACAATGGGGCTGCGTTAGGAGCTGAACGCTGCTTTTTTGCAGGTGTTAGGTTTTTTTCAGCCAGCTTGGCCCCATTGTTTCCTATGGGGAAATCATGCACGAGCACGTTCAGCCAGCTCACCGCTGACTTAAGCAACGCTGGTATTGAGGTGAGATGTGGAGCTAAATTTTGCTCAACGCTCAATTTTCTGAGGCTAACGCCGGCTTGCAGAAAACTCATAATACCAGCTTTGTCTTAAGTGAGCGTTGAGAAAAAAAGGCTTGTTAGCCCCGCACACCATTACTGACAAAAACTTGTAATCTAGTCGAATATTTGTTAGTTCTATTGTTAATCTTTCATTCCATTTTTTTATGAAGTTACAAATATAATAATTAGTATTTGACAATAGGAGTAAATTATAAATTTTTCACAAATGGCATGATGTTTACACAACGTGATCGGAACAGCCAACAGAATGCAAGCTCAATCTGATTGGCTGATTGGATCAGCCAATTGGATTGAGCTTCAATCTGATTGGCTGATTCAATCAGCCAATCAGATTTTTCCTACCTTAATTCCGATTGGCTGATAGAATCCTATCAGCCAATCAAAATTCGAGGGACGCCATCTTGGATGACGTCACTTAAAGGAACCGTCATTCGTCGGGAAGTCGTCGGTGGAAGAAGATGGCTCCGCGTCGGCTCGTCTGAAGATGGCTCTGTTCTGTTCCGGATGGATGAATATTGAAGACGTCGCCTGGATGATGACTTCAATCGGATGGAAGACTTCTTCAGCGCCCCTTGGATGATGACTTCGGCCGCTGCGGATGTCCTCTTCTGTTCCATCGGTGGTCGGCTGGCTGAAGACGGCTAAAGGTAGGATGATCTTCAGGGGGTAGTGTTAGGTTTATTTAAGGGGGGTTTGGGTTAGAGTAGGGGTGTGTGGGTGGTGGGTTTTAATGTTGGGGGGTTGTATTTTTTTTTTACAGGCAAAAGAGCTGAATACTTTGGGGCATGCCCCGCAAAAGGCCCTTTTAAGGGCTGGTAAGGTAATAGAGCTGTTAACTTTCGTAATTTAGAATAGGGTAGGGCATTTTTTTATTTTGGGGGGCTTTGTTATTTTATTAGGGGGCTTAGATTAGGTGTAAGTAGCTTAAAATTGTTGTAATATATTTTAAATGTTTGTAACTTATTTTTTTTATTTTTTGTAACTTAGTTTTTTTTTATTTTTTGTACTTTAGTTAGTTTATTTAATTGTATTTAATTGTAGTTATTTGTAGCTAATTTATTTAATTAATTTAATGATAGTGTAGTGTTAGGTTTAATTGTAACTTAGTTTAGGATTTATTTTACAGGTAATTTTGTATTTCTTTTAGCTAGGTGGTTATTAAATAGTTAATAACTATTTAATAACTATTCTAACTAGTTAAAATAAATTGAAATTTGCCTGTAAAATAAAAATAAATCCTAAAATAGCTACAATATAATTATTAGTTATATTGTAGCTATATTAGGGTTTATTTTATAGGTAAGTATTTAGTATTAAATAGGATTAATTTAGTTAATAAGAATAATATTTATTTAGATGTATTTAATTAATATTTAAGTTAGGGGGATGTTAGGGTTAGACTTAGGTTTAAGGGTTAATAATTTTATTATAGTGGCGACGGTGTAGGGGGGGCAGGATAGGGGTTACTACATTTGTTATAAGTGGCGACGGTGTAGGGGGCAGGATAGGGGTTAATAAATTTATTATAGGTGGCGACGGTGTAGGGGGGGCAGGATAGGGGTTAATAAATTTATTATAGGTGGCGGCGGTATAGGGGGGGCAGGATAGGGGTTACTAGGTATAATGTAGGTGGCAGTGGGCTCCGGGAGCGGCGGTTTAGGGGTTAATACATTTATTATAGTTGCGGCGGGGTCTAGGACCGGCGGTTTAGGGGTTAATAAGTTTATTAGAGTGGCGGTGGGCTCCGGGAGCGGCGGTTTAGGGGGTAATAACTTTATTTAGTTATGGCGGTGTAGGGGGGGAAAGATTAGGGGTGTTTAGACTCGGGGTACATGTTAGGGTGTTAGGTGCATACATCTCCCAAAGGAATCAATGGGATATCGGGCAGTAGCGAACATTAACTTTCGCTATGGTCAGACTCCCATTGATTCCTATGGGATCCGCCGCCTTCATGGCGGTGGATTGAAAACCAGGTACGCTGGGCCGGAAAAGTGCAGAGCGTACCTGCTAGTCATTTGATAACTAGCAAAAGTAGTCAGATTGTGCCGAACTTGTGTGCGGAACATCTGGAGTGACGTAAGAATCGATCTGTATTGGACTGAGTCCGGCGGATCGAAGCTTACGTCACAAAATTCTACTTTTGCTGGGCAGCAGGGCTTGATAACTAAGGTGAATCAGTCTCGCCACAAATACGCTGTGGAATTCCAGTGTATTTGAGGTTGACGGCTTGATAACTAGGGGCCAATGTCTTTGAAAATATAGCGACTTGAAGAGAAGAGAACCTAAGTACTATAAATCTATTAGAAGTTTGATAAGGACATGTAAGTTTAATATTGGTATATTTTAAATTTTGTTGTAATAGAAACAGATAATGTAATTTGAACTGCGTCATCATTGACGAAAAAATCTACAATCTTATTTTTATTTTGAATTTAGAAGTATATGAAAATGAACTTCATGAACAATGTTAGTAGATTTTTAATTTAATTGTAAGAAAAATAAACATGCATAACTGTGTTAGTAGAATGAAATTTAAATTCTTGACTAAAAAAAACTTCTCTTAATAAAATTGTAGTATCATGCATTACGTCTAATTTGTAACAAATTTCTTATAAATTTTTATATTTTAATTTTTTAGTTCCATTTTTTTTTATATTAATATGTTTATAGATATGTGAAGTAAGAAAATAAAGTGTAAACAGCCACCATGCTACCTACGGTCAATGTTGGTGGAAACACCCAGGAATGAAGCTTTATCTCCACCTATGCCACTAACACTATTTGATATTGAATTATCTCCCAATCCATATAAAATTTTTCATAAAAGCACACAGACAGGTAATGGTTAGTTAACATATAATTAATATTTTTAAAATAGTTTTTGGCTTCAATAGTTGTTTATCTTTATCTTTGTTATTACTGTAACATAGATATTGCCATGGAAGACCTAGAAAATATGGATGAAATTGATAATTTACCAAATCCTGATAGTGTGCCATTAGGTGAAGGGTTTAGTTCAGATCATAGTCAGCTAAGAATAGAAGTTTAAAGAACAATGATGGTAGATAAACATATGTTTCATACTCATTGCTCTAAAAACAAAGAAAAAACAAGTTTTAACTATTAAATATTGCATATTTTTAGGAGTAGGGTCAGATTAAAACTTTAAAGGAGTGGACATAAGTGTAGAAGCCAATATAGTTGATGAAATTGATAATAAAATAGCAGGAGGTAATAATTGTGAACAGATAACCATATGATAAATTGAATATGGATATGTAAATTTAAATACTAATTGTTTTTTCTTTTGTTATTCTACAGATGTATCTTCAACATCAACTACTGAAACTGAAGACAAAAGTACTCAGCGTTGTCTTGAAGATAATGTTAAACTCAAAATCGCTAAAATTAGGGCAACTTTGGGAATGTTATTGGAGCAAGACATTTTCTATACCGAAAATATGTTATTTGATTTTATTCCTCCGTTATTTGTTTTTTTTTTGTTTTTTAAATTTGGAATATAATTTTCAGAAGAATGCCAACGAAAAAATGCAAAATACTTTTTTTTTTAACAATCAACAGTACATCAGAATTTACAGTTTATGTAAATAAAGGATTTAAAAAAAAAAAAAAAAAACAATTTTGTATTTATTAAAAAATAACATTTTAAATTGAAAAAACAAAAAATAAAAAATTATATAACAAATATGTGTCTGCAAACAATTAACAGAAAATAGAACTTTGTGGATTTTGGTGGTATAAATAAGAAATAAAATGTTCATTGTAGCCTTGGTCTTTTGGGGTCTGTTGTACCCTCCCTTTCACTTAAAATAGACAACAGTGATTGTAGTCTCCTTTCAGTGAGGCTTAAGGCTCGATTTATTTGCTGGTTTTTTTCTTTGTCCATCTGCCTCTGCCACTGAAACATTTCTCTTTGGAGATTTAATTTTTGCCTTTCAATTTCCATTTTTTCTGTATCAATTTCAATATTTTCTTCAGAAATGGCTGCCCAATGTTCAATATTATTGTTAATAACATTCTGCATGTCCCTGTGGTCCTCTCTATATTGCCTGGCAAGGGACAACATTTTCGTTAAGCCAACATCGGCCAATAGTCCTTCAGCTGGTGGATTTTCAATATTTACATCCCCTGATTCTTGTGGTGGTGGTGGTTGTGCCTGTGTTTCCACTTGTTCCTCCTGATTTTCAGGGGTATGTATTTCAAATTGTTGGGCATCTCCAAATTCATCGAGAAAATGTGGAGTTTCACTTCCATCATGACGTCCTGTATTTTCCTCAGAATTAGGATTTTCATCTCTTATTGGTATGAAATTTATGGTGATCTCCCTTGATGAGTTTTCTTCTTCTAGATCAAACAAAAAAATTTGTTAGAAAATGACAAAAAAAAATTTTTTACAGACGGTTTCATAGATGGAATAGAAGGAGAGAGCAGATAAAACAGTCATACACAAAAATGTAATTATATACATATATATATATATATATATATATATATATATATATATATCAGTGATACATACCATCAAATAATGGAGATGACTTTCTAGTCAAACTATGGAGCAGATGTCCCTAATCAACTATAAACAAAAAAAAGACAATAAGATTTGAGTAAATTGGAATTTTTGACATATATTCGAATGCAATTACATTCCCTTTAAATGTATTTCTAAAAATACATTTAATATCAATTAATTTTGCAATTAATGATAAGCTCAGATCATTGGTATATGTCATTCAACTGCCATTCCATCTCTAAACGATCTTGAACTAGATTCTGTCAATACTAACATTGTACAACTAACATTGTACATTTCTTTGCAGTTATTCTTTATTAAAAACAAATATTTGAGAATTACATTTTGGGATTTGATAAATGAAAGACATAACACACGCCATTTTAATTTTTGTTTAGGAACATTAATTTTTATAAAAAAAAATAAATGAAAGTGCTAATTTGTAATTTGGTTCTAAAAAATCATTTACTTACCAGTTCCTCTTCCAAAACCTGTTTCTGGAGTGCTGGTCCTTACATCAAGGAGTGTATCCACAGATGAAGAACTGTGTGTGACAGTAGATGTGGACCGTATAAATTGATCATGAGCTGCACTGGTAGATGGTCTTGAAATAGCTGCAGAAGATGTGGAAGAAGTGGGTGCTTCATTGATACTACTCCCAGGCTGTGCTTGTGGTGTCGGTGTAGCTTAAAATAAATTTAAAAAATATATATTTTTATTAATACATTTTCTATTTGTTTTTATTTGTAGTTTAAACTGAAAGCTAATACTGGTAATAATACTCTGATCACTGCTAAAGGCATCATAAAAATATTGTTTTATTATGAAGTAAATCTTTATCTTTTTAATACACTATTGTATGCATGAACAATACAATAGATATATATCAACATTTTTCTTATATTCCCGTTATAGGTTCAAACAACAGATAATTATAGAAACCCTATTATTGTACAATCCCATTTATACTTTTTTTGATTATATATATATATATATATATATATATATATTTATTTATTCTAAAAATACATTTATTTATTTTTTAAATGCACCATAATTGATATGAATCAAAAATATTTGGGGCCTATGTGCGGATTCTTTATGGAAGCAGATAATTTATTTAGTAAGAAGACTGATAAGGTTATTTTTGATCCATAATATTGGAGACACTGAACTATCGTTGCGTCAATTATTACGTTATACATTTACCTCTCAAATCGCTGTAACAATCGTCCGTTATGCCTATCTCTATCTATCTATTGGGTTCTTGTAAAGCACAGCTATTCACCCGTAAGGGTCTCAAGGCGCTGAGGGTTGCAGTTCAGTCGAAGAGCCAGGTCTTGAGGTCCTTTCTGAACTTAGTTAGGGTGGTAGCTTGTCTGAGGTGCAGCGGGAGGGTGTTCCAAGTCTTGGCTGCCAGGTGAGAGAAGGATCTGCCTCCCACTGTGGTTTTCCTGATGCAGGGGATGACAGCGAGGGCTTGGTCTGCCGATCGAAGTTGTCTGGTAGGTGTGTAGAAGGTAATGCAGTGGTTCAAGTATTCGGGACAGATGTTGTGGAGGGCCTTGAATGCCTGGGTGAGAAGCTTGAAGGTTGTTCTTTTGTTGATGGGGAGCCAGTTCAGGTCCCGCAGGTGTTTGGTGATGTGGCATTGACGAGGAATGTCAAGGATTAGTCTGGCCGAGGAGTTCTGGATGTGCTGTAGTCTCTTTTGGAGCTTGATGGTGGTGCCAGAGTAGAGTGCGTTACCATAGTCCAGTCGGCTGCTGACGATGGCGTGAGTTCCTGGTCTCGGTTGGGATCCATTTGAAGAACTTTCGCAGCAGGTGAAGTGTGTGGAAGCATGCAGAAGAGAAGGCGTTGCTTTGCCGGTCCATGGAGAGCGATGAGTCCAGGATGACACCTAGATTTTGTGCATGGCCGGTGGGGGTTGGAGGGTGTCCGAGGGCTGTGGGCCACCATGAGTTATTCCAAGCGGATGTGGTGGGACCGAGGAGGAGGACTTCGGTCTTGTCTTGTCTGCATTCAGATTTAGGCAGTTGTAGTTCATCCAGGTGGCGACTGCTGTCAGCCCTTCATGGACGTTTCTCTTGGTGGTGGTGGGGTCACTGGTGAGTGAGATGATTAGCTGGGTGTTGTCGGCGTAGGAGACGATGTTGAGGTTGTGTCATCGGGTGATGGTGGAGAGAGGGGCCATGTAGATGTTGAATAGGGTGGGGCTCAGCGAAGAGCCTTGGGGTACACCGCAGCTGATTTCTGTGGGCTTGGAGGTGAAGGGTGGTAGTCTAACTTTCTGGGTTCTGCTGGTGAGGAAGGAGGTGATCCATTCCAGGGCTTTGTTGCGTATGCCGGCATCATGTAGTCGGTTGCGAAGGGTGAGGTGGGAGACAGTGTCGAATGCTGCTGAGAGGTCTGGGGCGGCAGTCTCTCCTCAGTCGAGTAGGGCGAGGATGTCATCTGTGGCGGCGAGGAGGGCGGTCTCGGTGCTGTGGTTGCTCCTGAAACCAGATTGGGAGGGGTCCAGGGTGTGGTTGGCTTCGATGTAGTCAATGAGTTGTGCATTGATGGACTTCTCGATGACTTTGGCCGCAAAGGGGAGCAAAGAGATTGGGCGGTAGTTCTTCGGATCATTGGGGTCAGCCGTTGTTTTTTTCAGTAGGGGTTTTAATTCTGCATGCTTCCGGTCATCCGGGAAGGTGCCGGTTGATGGTGCTGCAGAGCTCGGGGGCGATGGTGCCGATGATGATCTCAGGTCCTAGACGCTGAACAAGCTTCTGCTCAAAGTCATTTAAGTCAGCCATATATGCTGGTCCACCCCCGGTAGCATGTGCAGAATTTTTTTCTCTGGCCAATTTAGCTTTGGCGAAAAGTTTGATGTCGTTATAACGCTTCTTCAGCTGTTCGACATCCTTTTTTCCAGGACCCTGGGCACCTACGGCATCGATTATCCTTTGCCAGATCATCTTCCTCCTTGAAAAATTAGTCTGTTTGACACAACATCCAAATAAATAATCATGAGTCAATAATCATATCAATCAAAACTACGTTTTGCTGATGCGAAAAGTGAGGATTCTTGGATTTTGAAGTGGTACCAGATGCAGATGAAGCCATATCAAATTTGTAAGTAAATATTACAAAAATAAAGCACTGTAGTCACTGTTCAAAAAATTTGGAATAATAATAAAGTTGTTTCGAAAAGTTGCACTTTTATAGTAGTCAAATTCTTTTCCCGTGACTACTATGACGTTTCTGACACCTTGCATGTCACATGTTAATAATTGGCCATAGAATTCTACTGACATTTAAGTACATTAGCTTAGTCGCGGTGAGCGATGCGTCAAATTTATCAATAATCTGCCACTGCTCTCGGCGGGCTAGACGTGTCTATTTCTGGGTGGATTATTACTACATAGTGACAGCGGACACCATTTTTCCCACGGCAAGTAACGGCGAGTTTATCCGCGTCTACAATGTCGGATTAATTGACGGCTTAGTACATGGAGTCCTAAGCCCTTTGTTTCTGTTTAAACTGAGTGATAGCAAAAATGTTAAAATTTGTCTGGTCCTTTGGACAAGTTTAACTCTGAAATCTACGGTCCCTAAATAGTTAATGTTGACTATTTGTGAACACATACATTTACACACATACTTACAATTTTTTTAGCAATTGAATATAGCACAAAAGGTTACATTTTGAATATAAGTTGTAGCATACTTTGTTTACTGCAAATAATTACAAGAAAGGAGATTTTTGTTGTTGTTTTAAAAAGATAAATTATTGTTAATACTGAAGCATACTGACCTTATTCACAAAAGAAAAACTTTCTATTACTCAAAAAAACTCATCACTTTATGTTTATGCATATGTACAGAAATCATTTTTTGAGCAGAAGTTAAAATTACAGTAGATGGTATTTACAATAACTATATTTCAAAAGATAAACTTAAAAGGTTCACAATCTACATTCCTAAGCACATTTTCTTCTGTTAAGTATTATCAACTCTGAACAGATGGAAGTTAAATCTTTTAGGAGACGTTATTACCAAATCAAACCACAAGATATGTATGTGTAATTTTTCTGCCTGACTCGGGTTGTATTAAGATTCTACCGCTGATATAACAAAGACAAACTCATAATACAAGTTCAGAGACTCATCTGAGCTTTACTTTTTTTTCCCAGATAAAACTGTCTCCCCTTCCAGTTAAGAATTATTTAATAGTTATAATTATTTGTTGTCCATACTTTTGAAAGGTTTTTAACTCCTTCAAGTCAAAGTAAACAAGGCCATGCTAAAAACTTACTCTATAAAATAGACAAGGAAGGCATCGTCATATTAAAGTGACTATTAATAAAACATATCAGAAGCCATTGAACATAAAATATCTGCAATTAAGCTCATAACTTATAATCAGGCAATCACAGCCTATATTCATGTTTTTATGCCATGACCTCTTTTTACTCCATATATATTGGGCAAGTGCATTTGGTTTTGTCACAAATGCAAATTTCTGAAGAAACATGAATGTTCATTTTATTTTCCCAAAACGAATATCTGAATGAATGCACCAAGTAAATTTTAAGCAAATGTAGAAATACTGGGAAAAAAAATTGTTAGAACAAATAAGAGAATAGAAAGACGCACTCAACTGAGACAGAACAAAAGCTAGAAAAACTTCTGTGCTTGTTCATAAAACTAGTGCTAGTCAGGGTGCAGTCTCTTTTAGCACATTATGCCTTTCACAGAGAAAAAAATATCCTGTAGCATATCAGGCGGATCCTGCCTAATGACAGCGCAGCTCTGAAATATCATGCAATTCTCCTCTAAAAATAAAACACGACAAACCCCAGATGTACGTTTCGGTCTCCCTTGGGCTTCATAAGAGAGATGCAGTTGCAACTCTTTGGGGCATATGTGCAAGGAGTATATCTTAATGGTTACCATATTCTTATATAGATAAACACTGTGCTGATACCAACAATAGAAAATAGACAAGGAAAGCATAAGTTGTGTTCACATTTTGAAGGTACTTAGCAAAACATATTAAGAGTCTGGATTTATAGTTCAAATATAATGAGTTTTGTTTATCCTATGTATTCTGCTGTGGTTTAGCATAATCTAGAAAGGAGCTACTGTCCTGATCCAGCAATCACTGCTGCTGTGTAAAATCCTGCAGGGCCCAATGCCAGCCTCTCTAGGGAACTGGGAAACCATACTCTTTCAAATTAAATTATAGGGAAAGTGGGAAAATTACATAATGAAAGTACATTGCAACTTGTTTACTACCCTTAATTATGGGTATTTTATGTGTAACTAAAGTGTGAGTTTAATTTCTTTTTTTTCCTTTATTGCAAAATATTTGCATTCAAAGTACATGCTTTAAAAACAGTTAAAGCTGCCATTTTGTTAGCAAAGTCTGCTTTGTTGACAAACCCTTTAAAAAGCCATGTTATCTCTTTTGCAGTGGCCAATTAGAGATGGATATAAATTGCCTCCTACACAGATCAAGCAATGACTGTGTTTAAGGTCAAAGGTCTCCAGCATCCTTTACATTCTCCTCATTCTCTCCAGGGCAGTGAAAACATACAATTATAAGAGGGTTTTTTCAAGAATGGAAGGCAAAATAAATAATTAAAGTATACTACATTTTTTTCCCTTTGCAAAATGGACAAGAATTACACATATTGAAGAATAGGGAGAATGTAATTTTAATAGGTGTATATATTTAATAGTAAGTTTATATATGTGTACACATATATTCATATGTGTTTATATGTGTATATATGTATGAATATACATATATACATATATAAATACATAAAAACACATGTATACACATATATACATAAATATATATACATACATACATACATAAATATGTATGACCGGTAGTGTATATACGAAATAGCCATTTCCATTCAAACACCTTGTCATATACCATATACCTTTAAACCTTTATAAAAATATTTATTAATATTTAAATAAATAATTTATTAGATAGTGTTTATATGAGTGTAACACTTTATTTTATTGTATTTATGTTGTGTTTGGTGCACATAAATTTTTTTTTTTTTTTTTTATTCTTTATTTCTATCCAACAGTGTGCACAGAGAAACCAAATCACATAACTTTGCACCACGCAGGGCTAGATATTATACATTTGTATAAAGACCATCTATTGATAATAAACAAAACTTGCTACTGCCATGCTTCCATAATATATCTGTACACACCAATGGCTTTTTTTTTTAATATATTTTAAACAAAAACACCCTAAACATACTAAACAATAATAAAAAAAAAAAAAAAAAAACTCTCTGAATGTGTAGATATCATCCTTTTTAGATCCTTTAGATAAACATATATTATCGGTAAGTTAAACAAGAATGAAAGGAAGAAAAGAAAAAAAAAAAAGGGAAAAAAAAAGGGAAAAAAAAAAGAAAAAAAAGAATTTAATTATCTCTCTCACTCAAAACATAAATAACAGACCTCATAAAAGGTATATCACCATATTTCCTCAGAATAAGATGAATAGGCAAACCCATGACCCAAACGTTTCATGGAATATTCCTGGGAATTATTTTTTAAGAGTACAATTCGCTAAACAAAAATACATCAATAGCTCTTATTGTGGAATTTTCACATGATCATCAAATATATTAGTGTAATTATTCTGATGGCTGGTTGAACTCCAATTACAGAGTTGAAAATAAATAGTCTAAACCTGAGAGTTATACAAAATAATCATATATGAACAAAGACCATAGAAAATATTTAGTGTCCAGAAAGAGTACAGAAGGATCTAGACAAACAAAGGTCAATTTACCAGTCTATGATCAAGTTGAAAATTCCAAAAAAAGGTCTTCTTCTAAGACCCAGAAAGAATGTGTCTTCTCAGGGGTAATTAACTTGCACAGTTATGGCAAGGTAGCAACATTGGCAGCAAATTAAAACAGTTCCCCTCTGGTTGGCATTATGGTTTCAAAAAGGCAGGTCTTAATCTTAGGGCCGATGATCAAAAGTTCTCCACCACAAATGTGAAAACCCCATTTTAGCCTTGTAGGGACGGTCTTGGTGCAATTATCAAAGAAAATAGGTTCTCCATGAGAGTAGCAAACTGTATCCCAAGGAAATAGTGAGAGCTCCCTGCTAAATAAAAGTTTGCAACGGAAGACAAAGTACACGGGAGTGTGTTTAAATATTGTTATTGTGCCTAATACAAATCAAAATATGCTGTTTTCAGTGCACTGTTCCTTAAAATCGCTGTTATTTTCATATGCATAGGTTTTCCTTTCGGATTAATTAGAGTTTTGAGTATTTTGGTATAAAGATTGCCACCTTTTAACTTGCAAGAAAAAACAGTGAGATCTGTAGGGCAGAAATGTTTAGAAAATTACTCTGGGATTTGAGAGACAATTTCATACACGCTCACGTTCAGCCCATTTTATAATAAAAAAAAAAAATTACGTTTTGTATTTTGTACAGGTAGAAAACCCTTTATCCAAACTGCTTGGGACCCGGAAACAGTTTGGGTTTCGGAATAGTTTGGATCTTGGAATATTTAAAATGGCACAGTTGGGAGAGGGAGTGGAACCAATTGTAAACAACAATATCTTATGTCCTTAAGGCAATATTTAAATTTAATAATACAGCTTATACATCCAACATAAAGGTAGTTTTATATCATTTTTTTAATGCTTTTCTGACTTACAGGCAGAGAAAATAATAACCTTTGATAATTTCTTTTTTAAAAAATATTAGTGAGAAAGTTTGGATTTTACAATAAGTTTGTATTTTGGAATTCCGGATTTGTACCTGTACTTGTAAGTACGAATTTTGAAGTGTTTTTTTTTTTTTGCATCCAGCGTCCTTAAATGAGGATTTACGCTGTGCATATTTAATAAGATTTACTCCTGTGTAATTTACATAAAATGTTATGTTCTTGATCAAATATTTTTGGTGAACATTTTCTTACATTTTTTGATACAACTTAACATTACGATTTTCATTGTGCACTTCTGTAATATATGCTTCTCCTTCCCATGCAAAAATGCAGTATACGCCACTTAGAGTTTTAAGGGTAAAAAGTGTCTTTAAATAATTCCACCAGGTAAATAGACGTACTGGTGAGTTTTCTTAAATAATTTTGCTAGCCCAGAGACCTTTAGATCATCGGGCCCCTAAAAAAGATCTCTTTGCATTGAGGCAGCTAAAAGACCTTTTAGAAAATAAAGATCCGAGAAATACTAAAAAAATACTTCTGCAGAAGACGTTAGCGATGGAAGGCACAACTGGTCTTCATTATAAGCCTATAAATGTAATATTTTGTATGGGGGGGAATGTGTTATTGTTAGGGTAGTTGTGTAAATTCCTTATAACAGAAACTCCTATACTGAATTGTATTGTGAGGTCAGAGATATGTTTTGCTTAATATAATCTTCAGGACAACCCACTTTGCTCATGGAAGACTTATGACTCCATTGTTCCGATCAGCCAATAGAATGCGAGCTCAATCTGATTAGGGGTTAGGGGTTAAAAATTTTAATCGAGTGGCGGCGATGTGGGGGGAGCTCGGTTTAGGGGTACATAGGTAGTTTATGGGTGTTAGTGTACTTTAGGGTACAGTAGTTAAGAGCTTTATGAACCGGCGTTAGCCAGAAAGCTCTTAACTCCTGCTATTTTCAGGCGGCTGGAATTTTGTCGTTAGAGCTCTAACGCTCACTTCAGAAACGACTCTAAATACCGGCGTTAGAAAGATCCCATTGAAAAGATAGGATACGCAAATGGCGTAGGGGGATCTGCGGTATGGAAAAGTCGCGGCTGAAAAGTGAGCGTTAGACCCTTTAATCACTGACTCCAAATACCAGCGGGCGGCCAAAACCAGCGTTAGGAGCCTCTAACGCTGGTTTTGACGGCTACCGCCGAACTCCAAATCTAGGCCTAAATAAATGCTAGCTATAACGATGCATTCACAGAAAAGATTAGTCTGAGAATAACATGTAGATGTATTTTTAAAAGTTCCATTAGCTGTTTAACAATTGACAAAATACGTCTATAAAACAATGGGAGCTGCCATGTTGTAACTTAGGTTACCTTCTCTAATGTAGCTAATCAGGGGCAATTATAAATAGGTCACTAGAGTGTGCTGCCAATTGCTGTGTGGGATATAACTCTACACTTCCGTTTCTAACAGTATCTGAAAAGCTAACAATTTCAGAACGGAATTACAGGAAAAGTGGACAAAATAATGAAAGTGTATTGCAGAGTTCTTTTTATATTTAAGATTTATCATTTTATATTATTATCTCAAAGTGTTTAATGTCCCTTTAACTATGTAAAAAACAAGACACCCTTTAAAAATAAAATGTTTATTTTTTACACTGCAATGTACCTTTAAGAATGGGAAAAAGCCTGCACAATACTGTGTTAAAACTCTTCATTTTTATAAAGGATTTAATCTTCATTTTTCAGACTGCAATTAAACTCTATTTTTTTAATTTCTGCTCTATTTCTTACAGTAACATATTAATAACAGTTTCCAAATTCCTCAATTATTACAACAATATAGCACATTAGTATAATAGGATTAATTTATTACTGTGGTTGATCAAATGCAAAGTACTTGCCATAATTTCACAAAAGACACGGACATACATATTAATTATAGAACTTAGTATGTAGAAATGTTGCATAAATTGCATGGTTCAAAATAATGAGTATTTATTTCTTTTTTTGCAAATGAAATGCTTTAAGAGTTTATATAATGAATACATTATTTGATATAAAAAAAGGTCAGAAAATAACTTATATTATTAAAAATAAAGTCAGAAATCATATTTAAGTCCTAGTTACTTTGATTGAAAGCACATATAATTAGATCCTTGGAGACACCAGCTAAATGATATCAATAAATTAGTAAATCTATCAATCTAGGAAATAGATTTTGTTTGAAGACACAATGACCTCAAGTAAAAAAAAAAAAATGAAAAAGGATTTAATAATGCAATGACTTCTTAAGTTAGGTTTTTGGTTTTGCGAAGGCCGCAGGTTAATGTTAGAATTGAGACTAACCGACGCTCTGAAGTCATCTTAATTCTTCCCTTAATGAGGGTTTGAAAATAGTGAAATCTTTTGGTTGTTTTGCAACTAAATGTCAAGCTAGCCTCATAGGTATTTAAAATAAATTGGATGTACTGTAAAAAAAATGGAGCTTTATTTTGAAACATTTCTTCCAATTACCATCCCAGAAGAAACATCTCCTCTAGGGTTCTTAGATTATACTTGTTTGTTTATATTTCTACATTTGAGTTTAACTTTTACATTTTTTAAAAACCTTGTATATATTTTTTTTAAAATCTGATCTAATCTTTCATTAATTAAAAGTGATACTTCTTTGTTATAATATATATTATTTATTTGTTATATAAAATATATATTCATTATTGTGGGCCATAAATTGCCCTCAAGGCTTTTGGTAAAGATTCCAACATTGCAAAAACAAATCAATACTGTATTCGCGTGTGGCCCATAATCCTTTTCATTACCAAGGCTTTTTTAACCATGAAGTGAAATTGTCAGAAGGAAGTGTATGATGCTAAAAAAATCAATACATATTGTCATTATAGGATTTCTTAAGGATATAGTCAGACAAATACGGCAGCATAGTTAAAGGGACATGAAACCCAATTTTTTTTCCTTCATTATTCAGATAGTGCATACAATTTTAAACAACTTTACAATTTAATTCTATGCTATAATTTGCTTAGTTCTCTTCGTACCCTTTGTTCAAAAGTATACCTAGGTAGGCTGAGGAGCTTGGAGCTATCTTCTGATTGGTGACTGCACATATATATGCCTCTCTGCTCACCTGATGTGTTCAGGTAGCTACCTCAACAAAGGATTCCAAGAGAATAAAGCAAAATTCATAATAGTAGTAAAATGGAAAGCTGTTTAAAACTGTAGCTCTATCTGAATCATAAAAAAAAAACAAATTTTGGGTTTCATGTCCTTTTAAAGTCAATAGAAAAGCAACAAAATAGTTTTTAAACACAATTTACATTATCAAGGTCCCAATGATCTAAACCTCGCAATTTTAGTTGGGTTTTTCTTGTTGACCCTCGCAGGGGCCGCCTTGGTGGAATTATTGTAGAAAAGGGGCAGTCCTTGCGAGTGGCGAGGTGTCTCCTAATAAATGGAGCTTGCTGGAAATGGACACCGCAGAGTGGAGCGAAGTTTGCAGTGACATGAAATCACGCTGCCAATAAAATCACCTTATGCTGTGTTCTGCATATAGCATCTTGCAATCGCCTATATCTTCATTTGCATGTGTTTTTCTTTTAGGGTTATAAGTACTCTGAGTGTGTTGAGAAAATCTCAACACCTTTTATTTGGCGAGAAAAAACTATTAGAGCTGTAGGGCGAAAATCTTTACAGAATTACACTTGGATTAGAGAGACAATTTCATATATGCCATGTTCAGCTCATTTTATGAAAAATCAATTATTCTTTGTGTTTTGTATGAATTTCTAAGTGATATTTGCACATCCAGTTTACTTAAATACACATTTTATTGTGCACTTTTGTAATGTAGGCATCTACTCCCCATATGAAAATCAAAAATGCAGTGTACGCCCCTTAGTGAGACACCCTGTTTTCTGTGTAAAAAGTGATTCTACCAGGGAAATAGACGGACTAGCGAACAGTCTTTAATAATCTCACCAGTCACCAGCCCAGAGACCTTTAGATCATCAGATCTCAAGTGTATTTTTTTAATGGTTCCAATAGCATTTTTTAAAGGGGCACTGCATTGATTTTTTCAGTTGCATATAAAATATGGAATTTAAAAATGTATTTTATTTAATAAACGTTTCTGTTCTAAGAATAAAAAAAACAGAAACACTTTTGGTGATTTGCTTGTGAGTCACTGTCCACTAATAGAAGCTCATATAAGCCGGTGAGCTTCAATTTCACAAACAATTATTTGTTCACATTTCTGTAAATCAGATTAAAGAGCTTTAAAGGAACAAGAACCCCCCACATTTTTCCTTCATGATTCAGAAAGTGCATACATTTTAAACAATTTTCTAATATGCTTCTATTATATAATTTGCTCAGTTCTCTTGCTGTCCTTTGTCAAAAAGCATACCTAGGTGGGAGCTAGCTGATTGGTGGCTGCACATTTATGCCTCTTGTCATTGGCTTACTAATTGCTGCTGTTTATTAATCCCTTTGCAGTAGTTAAAATATAGTTATATTCAAGCAATAGTGCAACCACAAACTAACATATTAGAGCATTTTTGTTTTGCACTTGTGTATCCCTTTAAGTTAAAGGGATATGAAACCCGACATTTTTTTTTCTTTAATGATTCAGATAGAGCATGCCATTTTTTTAACAACTTTCTAATTTACTTCTATTATCATTTTTGTTTGTTCCCTTGGTATATATTGTTGAAAAGCAGGGACGTATGCTTAGAAACCGTCCCATGTCTGGAGCACTAGAATGTTATATTTATGTAGGAGCACTAGAATGTTATCTTTATGTAAGAGCACTAGAATGTTATCTTTATGTAGGAGCACTAGAATATTATCTTTATGTAGGAGCACTAGAATGTTATCTTTATGTAGGATGTTATCTTTATGTAGGAGCACTAGAATGTTATCTTTATGTAGGAGCACTAGAATGTTATCTTTATGTATGAGCACTAGAATGTTATCTTTATGTAGGAGCACTAGAATGTTATATTTATGTAAGAGCACTAGAATGTTATCTTTATGTAGGAGCACTAGAATGTTATATTTATGTAGGAGCACTAGAATGTTATCTTTATGTAGGAGCACTAGAATGTTATCTTTATGTAGGAGCACTAGAATGTTATCTTTATGTAGGAGCACTAGAATGTTATCTTTATGTAGGAGCACTAGAATGTTATCTTTATGTAGGAGCACTAGAATGTTATCTTTATGTAGGAGCACTAGAATGTTATCTTTATGTAGGAGCACTAGAATGTTATCTTTATGTAGGAGCACTAGAATGTTATATTTATGTAGGAGCACTAGAATGTTATCTTTATGTAGGAGCACTAGAATGTTATCTTTATGTAGCAGCACTAGAATGTTATCTTTATGTAGGAGCACTAGAATGTTATCTTTATGTAGCAGCACTAGAATGTTATCTTTATGTAGGAGCACTAGAATGTTATCTTTATGTAGGAGCACTAGAATGTTATATTTATGTAGGAGCACTAGAATGTTGTCTTTATGTAGGAGCACTAGAATGTTATCTTTATGTAGGAGCACTAGACTGTTATCTTGATGTAGGAGCACTAGAATGTTATCTTTATGTAGGAGCACTAGAATGTTATCTTTATGTAGGTGCACTAGAATGTTATCTTTATGTAAGAGCACTAGAATGTTATCTTTATGTAGGAGCACTAGAATGTTATCTTTATGTAGGAGCACTAGAATGTTATCTTTATGTAGGATGTTATCTTTATGTAGGAGCACTAGAATGTTATCTTTATGTAGGAGCACTAGAATGTTATCTTTATGTAGGAGCACTAGAATGTTATCTTTATGTAGGATGTTATCTTTATGTAGGAGCACTAGAATGTTATCTTTATGTAGGAGCACTAGAATGTTATCTTTATGTAGGAGCACTAGAATGTTATCTTTATGTAGGATGTTATCTTTATGTAGGAGCACTAGAATGTTATCTTTATGTAGGAGCACTAGAATGTTATCTTTATGTATGAGCACTAGAATGTTATCTTTATGTAGGAGCACTAGAATGTTATATTTATGTAAGAGCACTAGAATGTTATCTTTATGTAGGAGCACTAGAATGTTATATTTATGTAGGAGCACTAGAATGTTATCTTTATGTAGGAGCACTAGAATGTTATCTTTATGTAGGAGCACTAGAATGTTATCTTTATGTAGGAGCACTAGAATGTTATCTTTATGTAGGAGCACTAGAATGTTATCTTTATGTAGGAGCACTAGAATGTTATATTTATGTAGGAGCACTAGAATGTTATCTTTATGTAGGAGCACTAGAATGTTATCTTTATGTAGGAGCACTAGAATGTTATATTTATGTAGGAGCACTAGAATGTTATCTTTATGTAGGAGCACTAGAATGTTATCTTTATGTAGCAGCACTAGAATGTTATCTTTATGTAGGAGCACTAGAATGTTATCTTTATGTAGCAGCACTAGAATGTTATCTTTATGTAGGAGCACTAGAATGTTATCTTTATGTAGGAGCACTAGAATGTTATATTTATGTAGGAGCACTAGAATGTTGTCTTTATGTAGGAGCACTAGAATGTTATCTTTATGTAGGAGCACTAGACTGTTATCTTGATGTAGGAGCACTAGAATGTTATCTTTATGTAGGAGCACTAGAATGTTATCTTTATGTAGGTGCACTAGAATGTTATCTTTATGTAGGAGAACTAGAATGTTATCTTTATGTAGCAGCACTAGAATGTTATCTTTATGTAGGAGCACTAGAATGTTATCTTGATGTAGGAGCACTAGAATGTTATCTTTATGTAGGAGCACTAGAATGTTATATTTATGTAGGAACACTAGAATGTTATCTTTATGTAGGAGCACTAGAATGTTATCTTTATGTAGGAGCACTAGAATGTTATCTTGATGTAGGAGCACTAGAATGTTATCTTTATGTAGGAGCACTAGAATGTTATCTTGATGTAGGAGCACTAGAATGTTACCTTTATGTATGGGCACTAGAATGTTATCTTTATGTAGGAGCACTAGAATGTTATCTTTATGTAGGAGCACTAGAATGTTATCTTTATGTAGGAGCACTAGAATGTTATCATGACAACTGATTTTCCTAAAAAAAAAAAAACTTTTATGGCAAAATAACGAAAATTAATTAAAAATATTGAATAAATAGACACTACATGTAAAAATGTGTTAAGTTGAAAGATTGACTGTTGAACAATTGCACCTTTGTAGTTAATTTAAAGGCACATCAAACTCAATTTGTTTTCTTTCATGATTCAGGTAGAGTTTACAATTTTAAACAAATTTCCAATTTACTTTTTTAAAATCCAATTTACTTTGTTCTATTGGTATCATTTGTTGAAAGCCATACCTAGGTTGGTTTATGAGCTGCAAGCTAGCTACTGATTGGTGGTTGCACCTATATGACACTTGTGATTGGCTTACTAATATGTTCAGCTAGCTCCCAGTAGTGCATTTCTTCTACTTCAGAAAAGGATACCAAGAGAATGAAGCAAAATTGTTAATAAAATTAATTGGAAGGTTACTTACAAATGTATGCTCTATCTGAATCATCAAAGAATTCCCTTTAAGGGGTCTGTCCATAATCTCTGTATGCAGCTGCAGCATCTCATCAACTGAATACCTTTAGGGGAAAGCAGAAAAAGGCTATTATGGCAAGATCATGACAATTCATTCAATAGATTGAATAAATAGATATATATAATATGTTAGCTGAAAGATAGGCTGTTGAACAGTTGTACCTTCATGTTCTTCTAGCTTAAATTATTTCTTCCTTATCTCTGATTTGTAGTGAATTTAAGGGGCCTGTCCAGTAGATCTGTATGAAGCAACATCTCATCAAGTAAGTGCCCATTATTCATGAACTTGTGCGTGCGCTTAATTGAAGACATGAATGCTTTTGAGTGGACTATTTAAAATGATCTACGTTGAACACATTTCACTGCCCACTTTCATCAGAATTTAATTGAATGCTTGACCTTATTAACTTAACTATTCTGTACTCTAGCAGCTTGTAAAAAAAATGTGAGGGTGTCACGAATAATGGTCTTAAGCTGAATGATTTTGATAAAAGGAAGTTTGTGTCTAAGATAAGATGGATGAAAGAAAATAGAGCTAAGGAAGGCATATTAAATTGTTTGAATGAACAGCATTTGTGGTCAAGGTGTAATGAACCTTGGTGATATTGCATTAAAACACAATACTTTAAAATGTATTAAAATACAAAAGCAACAACACAAAAATAACTAAAATATAAAGCAAATTATATATATGATTATATTGAGTTCCAGTTGAAAATGTACCCATCCATTTTAATTAAATTAGCCATTAAATGAATTGGAGAGGTTTGTGATTAGCTTTTTAAATACATTTACACATACAGTATGTTTAGCTGTACAAAGCATTAAAATCGTCGGTACTGTTCTCAGTTCCTGGAAACATCAGAAGCTCTTTTTTTATCCCCTTAACAACCAAACCCTGAACATTGCTGGTTTTTCTATGTGGCTTGATTTTTTGATAGCACGTGAGACCACGCTATTTCAGGAGGCCTGCAGGAGGGAGGGAGGTCATAATAGTGTGGTCTTGCCGCTGGTGGCTAGACCCGTGCTATTATGAGCTGGCAAACCATTAAAAACCAGTGACGTACAGGGTACATTGTGGTCATTAAAGGATTAAAGGGAAATGTTTTTTTCTCCCCATTAATTTATTCTCATTAATCTGTTATACATGTTGGAGTGTTTTACATTGTTTACAAATAGCTACTTTTTCTTTACTTTGTCATTTAAAATATCATTATTTCTTTATCAAAGCCACCACCTATACTGAAAATATGAATACTGCAGTATTCTCCATAAAAAAGCTATGTAAACAAGAGACCGTAGATGTGATTATCCCCTCAGTGTGATGTAGGAGAGATTGGTACTAACATGTTGATTTTTAAATGATCTCTCTATGTATTGGATTTGTGTATACAGGAAAGGATAGGAAAGTGAGATTTGTGTGTATAGAGATAGAGATAATATAAAGAGGCCTGGTCTCTATGTAAGCATATCCCATTTCAAATGGGTTGTGGTTTCAGTTAGCTAAAAAGGTTATTTCATTTTAAAAAAGTAAACATAAAGGAGTAATTTTACATACATTTAGTACACTGAAGCTGCTATAACAAGTCATTGGAAACATATCAAAGGGACATCAAACTGCTGGGTACAACTTGTGTAAAGGGTAAGGGAAGAAAAAAATTGCATTAAACACAACATAAATACAAGTAGAAGTACATTTTCACTCATATAAACACTGTCTGATAAAACTTCTTTAAAAAAAGTTATAGAGCCTCAAAGATAGACGGTATAAGGTGTATGAAAAATAAAAAAAGGCTGCAAAGAGATTTAACATATATATATTATTATTTAACATATATATATTATTATTTAACATATATATATATTATGCAATATTAAAATGTAATAATGGTTTTAACTAGGCATTTTCTGTAAATATTTCACATGTCAATGTTCTTCACATAGGGGAATGCATTCTAAATAGATATTCCTACATATATCTGTATATATCTATACCTTTATATATACTATATATATATATATATATATATATATATATATATATATATATATATACAGTTGTGCTCATAAGTTTACATACCCTGGCAGAATTTATGATTTCTTTCACTCATGGTTAGTGTTTGGTTGAAGCCATTTATTATCAATCAACTGTGTTTACTCTTTCTAAATGATAATGACAACAGAAACTACCCAAATGACCCTGATCAAAAGTTTACATACCCTGGTGATTTTGGCCTGATAACATGCACACAAGTTGACACAAAGGGGTTTGAATGGCTAGTAAAGGTAACCATCCTCACCTGTGGTCTTTTTGCTTGTAATTAGTGTGTGTGTATAAAAGGTCAATGAGTTTCTGGACTCCTGACAGACCCTTGCATCTTTCATCCAGTGCTGCACTAACGTTTCTGGATTCTGAGTCATGGGGAAAGCAAAAGAATTGTCAAAGGATCTGCGGGAAAAGGTAGTTGAACTGTATAAAACAGGAAATGGATATAAAAAGATATCCAAGGAATTGAGAATGCAAATCAGCAGTGTTCAAACTCTAATCAAGAAATGGAAAATGAGGGGTTCTGTTTGATAACATACTGCATTTATCTTGCCATTAATTCTGACCAAATTTCCTGTGCCTTTGCAGCTTACACATCCCCAAAACATCAGTGATCCACCTCAGTGTTTCACAGTAGGAATGGTGTACCTTTCATCATAGGCCTTGTTGACTCCTCTCCAAATGTAGCGTTTATGGTTGTGACCAAAAAGCTAAATTTTGGTCTCAGCATTCCAAATGACTTTGTGCCAGAAGGTTTGAGGCTTGTTTCTGTGCTGTTTGGCGTATTGTAAGCGGGATACTTTGTGGCATTTGCGTAGTAATGGCTTTCTTCTAGCGACTTGACCATGCAGCCCATCTTTCTTCAAGAGCCTCCTTATTGTGCATCTTGAAACAGCCACTCCACATGTTTTCAGAGAGTCCTGCATTTCACTTGAAGTTATTTATGGGTTTGTCTTTGCATTCCAAACAATTTTCCTGGCAGTTGTGGCTGATATTTTAATTGGTCTACCTGACCGTGGTTTGGTTTCAACAGAACCCCTCATTTTCCACTTCTTGATTAGAGTTTGAACACTGCTGATTTGCATTCTCAATTCCTTGGATATCTTTTTATATCCCTTTTATACAGTTCAACTTTTCTCGCAGATCCTTTGACAATTCTTTTGCTTTCCCCATGACTCAGAATCCAGAAACGTCAGTGCAGCACTGGATAAAAGTTGCAAGGGTCTGTCAGGAGTCCAGAAACTCATTGACCTTTTATACACACACACTAATTACAAGCAAACAGATCACAGGTGAGGATGGTTACCTTTAATAGCCATTCAAACCACTTTGTGCCAACTTGTGTGCATGTTATCAGGCCAAAATCCCCAGGGTATGTAAACTTTTGATCAGGGTCATTTGGGTAGTTTCTGTTGTCATTATGATTTAAAAAGAGTAAACACTAACCATGAGTGAAAGAAAAGTTTTTGTGTTATCATTCATATTCTCTGATAAATGGCCAAGAAATCATTCTGCCAGGGTATGTAAACTTATGAGCACAACTGTGTATATATATATATATATATATATATATATATATATATATACATACCTCCTCCTCTCCCTGCACTCAGACCTCTAACACTTTCTGTCCTTTTTAGCCATTCTGTGTTTCAAGATATAGAGGCCTATTTATCATAGGTCTTGCGGACCTGATCTGACACTGCGGATCAGGTCTGCAAGACCTCGCTGAATGCGGAGAGCAATACTCTCTCTGTATTCAGCATTGCCCCAGCAGCTCACAAGAACTGCTGGTGCAACGCCGCCCCCTGCAGACTCGCGGCCAATGGGCCACCAGCAGGGGGTGTCAATCAACCTGATCGTATTCGATCAGGTTGAATTGTGGAGATTCCTGTCCGCCTCATCAGAGCAGGTGGACAGGGTTATGGAGCAGCGTTCTTTAGACCGCTGCTTCATAACTGGTGTTTCTGGCGAGTCTGAAGACTCGCCAAAAACACGGCCCTTCAAGCTCCATACTGTGCTTGATAAATGGGCCTCATAATCTGTAAATTACATTGAATTGGTCAGTATTGCTTCAGACTTGAAAAAGGAAGGAACACTTCCGAAAGCTTTTCAACGTATAAATGTATAGTTAGTCCAATAAAAAAGTATCATTGCTCAGTGCAATACTCTTGTTATTTTGTTATCTAAATCTCTTGACTAACACGGCTACTCCAATCAACGTATATATATATAAAAATACGTTCCATAGAAGCATTCAGATGCAATAAAAAATAGCCAGTGAAACTTTAATTCTTCCATTTAAATGTTATTTTTCAAATGTTTTCCAATCCCTGGTCAACTGTCAGTGTTCCTGTAATATCCACAATCAAGATAGCAAATCACAAATGCCCTAACAAGTACCAAGTTACCCAGAGATAATATTATTAATCCCCCTTGCTTACTCCTACCTAAAACATCTTACTCTCATGATAAAATCACTGCTGATACAGGAAAATAGGTTTTAAAAAGACGCATATTGAATTGTGACACTTTGAGGCATAATATAATCCTCTTCAGTAAATAACTATAAACACAAAAAATCTGTAGCAAAGGGAAGGTGCACACAGTACAAATCATATTTGCTTTAATAAAATCCTGCTTAGCTTGCTGACCTTTTGTATAAATTATTAAACGAGAAAATGAATATCTAAATAAAGAGGAACGAGGTTGGAAACTGTGATAAACAATTAAATATATAACACAGAACTACAGTAAGTTTTAGAATTAAGATACATCTACTTTGTCTTTGTCTTGTTTGTAGTTATTATTATTTTTTTTTTTTAAATAATCAGGAGTTCTCTTACTGCATGTGTGACTTATCTACGACTTCCATTTTAAAACCTTTTTTTAAGAAAAAAAAATCAATGCCAATATTAAATATATTCTCCAGGGATCCATTTATTAATTGTATTACCACCACTATTTGGCTTCTGTGGATGAAAATTATAATTATTTAATAAAAGAGAAAAACCTCATTTAGGGCCGGACTGGAAATAAAAGCAGCAGTAAAAAAAATGGAATAATTTTTTTATTAAATTAGATTATATTAGTTAGTAACAAAAAATAATAAATTCTGGATTGTTGTTATATAGATACCCTACGACTAGGCATGGGCGGATGTGCTGAAAGTCTAATTTGTTTTGGACAACTGAATGTTGATAAGAATTAAAATATATTAAAATTTGGTAATCAAATGTTATTTCCAGTTTTCAAATGTTACTTCGTTTTCGAATGTTCATAATTATATTGCATTATTATTATTGCATTATATTGCATATCCACTTTCGAAATTTCAAATTTAACATCAATTTAACAAATACTATTCAGAAGTTCAATAGTTCATGTGGTAGGGAATTTAGTAAATTGATACATATTAGATACAAATATACAACAAAACATGAGAAATACTCTTAAAAATATATTGATTCAAATTTTTCGAATTCGAATATTGCATAATTCAAATCAAGTTATTAGAAAAATTTAAATTGAATATTACATTTAAAGAAAGCATTATAAATACTATTACATCAAACAAATGTTAGAATGTTGTACAAACATTCACAATTTTAAACAAATGAACGAGCTTCTTACAATTAGTTTCATTTTTTTCAATGTTGCAAAACATTCGCCCATCCCTACCTACCACCCAATATCATCTATAACTCCCTTTAACAGTGTAAAAAATGATTGCCACAGTGTGATTGGAAGAAGATACGAAGAAGATACTCAAAAGTGTGTCACTTTGTCTTTCTCACAGTTTGATGGCAGATAAGAGCCATAAGCCCAGCAAGTCTGCCTGATATTTCCTAAAAGTATAAACATATCTAGTTTGTAGGCTAGCCTTATGATTATCCCAGGCATTAAAGTCTCCCACAGTGTTTGTCATTACCAGCTCTTGTGGAAGTGTATTCCAATACTCAATCAGCCCTTCTGTAAAGAAGTGCTTCCACAAATTACCCCTGAATATACTACCCTTCAGCTTTAGTAAAATACTCACAGCCTCAGCTTTACTAAGCCCTTTATTATACTTGAAAGCTGCTATCTTATCAACTCTTTCCCTTCTCTTCTCTAAGCTATACATATTTAGGGGTTATAGTGTAGTGGGTTACTTTGTGATATGGGGATGTGGCAGTTTAGGGGTTATAAGAGTAGGGGGCTTATGGTGATTTGGATTAGCACACGAGTATGGGTGTTTCCCCCACTTTTCTCTCTTCATTGAAGTCAATGGGAGAGTTTCTCTCTTCAATGAAGTCAATGGGAGAGTACATTAACATGATCGCAATATTCTAACTTCTGCTATTTGCGCTAGTTGGGTTAGTGTCCAAGTGATAAATATTTACTTTTAACTTGTAATACTTGCCCTACCCAACTCACGCAAAGAGCAGAATTTGAGCGGTGTTAGTGTTTGAGCGAGATCGGTAATTACCGTTCCACTCGTAAACTAGTTCAATACGATTCCAATTCTTTTTATGCACATTCAATGCCCTTTTAAAATGCTTGATTGAGAATGCAAAACTAAACAACTTTCCGATTTACTTCTGTTACTAATTTTTCTTTGCTCTCTTGGTATC
This sequence comes from Bombina bombina, assembly GCF_027579735.1. Classification (NCBI taxonomy): domain Eukaryota; kingdom Metazoa; phylum Chordata; class Amphibia; order Anura; family Bombinatoridae; genus Bombina; species Bombina bombina. Next base: position 46,364,869 of record NC_069507.1, on the reverse strand, counting down.
CTTTGTTAAAAAAATATATTCTATCTGAGCTCTAGAGCCTTTATATGTCTTTAGCAGTGTCTGGCGGCAGCAGTGTTTACATTGCTGTTAACATTGTTGAAAACACTGCTGACAGATGGCGACACATGCACCGGAAGAATATCAAAACAACTAAGCTAGTTTTTTTAAAATGTCATCCTCTATCTAGTTCATTTAAGTTTAATTTACATGTTATTGTCCCTTTAAGCACTATACTCTATGAATGTATCTCGCCATTGCATATGGAAATGTAAGTAATGCATAGGGTTCCTTTTACCAAGCAGCGACTGATGCTCCATAACCTGTCCACCACCTAAAACATGGCAGATTGAGAAAAACCGAACCAATCGGGATGATTGACAGCCCCTGCTAGCGCTCGATTGACCGCCACCAAGCAGGGGGCGGCATTGCACAAGCATTGCACCAGCAGTACTAAATGTGGACAGCATATGCTGTTCACTCACAGCAAGGTCCAGCGGACATGATTCAGAGTATCAAATCATGTGTGCCGAACCAATAGTAAATAGAGTTATAGTGTAACATGCACCTTTAGATCATTCCATCGTGAACTTCAAGGCACTGACGGAGCATTTCAGATCATCTTGCCGGAGAGGAAAGCTTTAAACCATTGTGCACTCAGTAAGCTTGCTGCTTGCTTGCCCTCCAGTACCAGATACTTACTCAATTAGACACAGAGAGGGCTGCCAGTAAGAGATTGGAGAGAGAGGAGGAAGAATAACAGAACTGGAAGAAATTAAACATATTCTTTTGTAACTAACAATTCCTCAAAAACAATTTTTTTTGTCCATTCATATGTCTAAAAAATAAGAATTTTGACCTGCAGCTCATTGGTTAAGTCAAAGGCAGTGAGGTATAGCTCTTTTGAGTTTTCTTTGGAAGAAAAAAACTATGAAAAGGATACAATTATTATTATTACTAGATACAATGTTTCTATTTCAGACATTTTTAAGGGATCATTAAAGGATTACTTTCTGTTATAATTTTTAAGCTAAACAACTAACATATTAAAGTTAATAAACATTAATTAAAACCTACTGACCTATATTTTCTCCAAAACGAAGTTTCATAACGTTCTAAAAGTTATATATTTTATTCGCCGATGATGTCACGTTATCCGGCCCACTATTTTCAGCACTGCATGTTCAAAATACTTAAACCAATAACTTTGTGTTTAAAGCTCCATTTTGAAACCTAGGTATTGTAAACGGATTGGTACAGAGCATAGGATACCCACGGAGTGGGTTTGGAAAACAATTAAATTTGCAGACAAGATTTCTGATATACGGTAGAGATATGTTAATGAAATGCTATTGATAAAAAGCGTATTTGGAGTAGTTAGTTAGTAACAGGCATAGAAAATATTTACTTACAGTGGCCCTTTAAGTGCAGCAATGCACTACCGGGAGCTAGCTGAGCCAATGTGCCAAGAGGCAAATTAAAAAAGGGAGATTGCCCTTTTAAATGAGGGGTCACTTGTCTCTCCGGCACAAACAGTGTGTTAGATATGGGCTCTTTTAGAACCCACCTTTCTCAGGTTAAGCTGCACTTTAAAGGGACATAAAGCATGCAAAACAAAAACAACAACACAAACACACACACACAAAAACACACACACACAAACACAAACACACACAAACACACAAACACAAACACACACAGAAACACACTCACACACACACACACACAAACACATCCACACACACACAAACACACACACACACACAAACACACACAAACACACTCACACACACACACACACTCACACACACACACACACAAACACACACACACAAACACACACACAAACACACACACACACACAAACACACACAAACACACTCACACAAACACACACACAAACACACACACAAACACACACAAACACACACACAAACACACACACACAAACACACACACACAAACACACACACACACACAAACACACACAAACACACACACAAACACACACACACACACAAACACACACACACAAACACACACACAAACACACACACACAAACACACACACAAACACACACACAAACACACACAAGCACACACACACACACACAAACACACATACACACACACACACACACACATACACAAACAAACAACCTTTCTAATTTACTTCTATCTAATTTGCATAATTTTGCATTTTAAAGTGAGGGTAAAAAAAGCATCTTGAAATATCCCTCTGCAATCTAATTACTTAAAGGGACAGTAAAGTAAAAATTAAACTTACATGGACTGGATAGAGCATAACATTTTAAAGAACTTTCCAATTTATTTCTGTTATCAATTTTGCTTAGTTCTCTAAATATAATTTCTAAGTGAGCTCAGGAGTGTGCACGTGTCTCTATCCATCTGGCAGAAGTGTTTGCAACGTTATACATAGATACAAACAATAGTGCCTTAGACCAGTGATTTTTAACCTTTTTTTTGCCGTGGCACACTTTTTTACATTAAAAAATCCTGTGGCACACCACCATCCCAAAATTTTTAAAAAATCACACATTGTAGCCTAATATAGCATATATATATACACATACACACAAACACACACATACTGTATGTATTGTGCTGTTATGCCATGCCTCCTACAAACTACCCCTGCACTGGGAGTAAAAAACAAGCAAAGTTTAAAAAATATGTCACACTGTTGTCAGTCTGCCGTGGCACACCTGAGGATCTCTCACGGCACACTAGTGTGCCACGGCACACTGGTTGAAAAACACTGCCTTAGACTAATAGGGACACATGCACATTTCTGAACTCCTATCAGCCTACCCAGCTTTACCCTTAACAAATGATATCAAAGGAACAAAGCAAATTTGATAATAGAAGTAAATTGGAAAGTTGTTTAATATCACATGGTCTATCTGAATTATGAAAGTTTAATTTTGACTTTACTGCCCCTTTAAATCATCAATACAGCTATAATTCTTTTGTAGAAAATGTAAGCAGAATAAATGTATTTCTCCTATTGTCTTTATATATTTCTATAGTACCTTTCTATTCTGTAATGTAGTGAAGTATAGAGCAGTATCACCCTTCCTATACTTGTAATGTAGTGAAGTATAGAGCAGTATCACCCTTCCTATTCTGTAATGTAGTGAAGTATAGAGCAGTATCACCCTTCCTATTCTGTAATGTAGTGAAGTATAGAGCAGTATCACCCTTCCTATTCTGTAATGTAGTGAAGTATAGAGCAGTATCACCCTTCCTATTCTGTAATGTAGTGAAGTATAGAGCAGTATCACCCTTCCTATTCTGTAATGTAGTGAAGTATAGAGCAGTATCACCCTTCCTATTCTGTAATGTAGTGAAGTATAGAGCAGTATCACCCTTCCTATTCTGTAATGTAGTGAAGTATAGAGCAGTATCACCCTTCCTATTCTGTAATGTAGTGAAGTATAGAGCAGTATCACCCTTCCTATTCTGTAATGTAGTGAAGTATAGAGCAGTATCACCCTTCCTATTCTGTAATGTAGTGAAGTATAGAGCAGTATCACCCTTCCTATTCTGTAATGTAGTGAAGTATAGAGCAGTATCACCCTTCCTATTCTGTAATGTAGTGAAGTATAGAGCAGTATCACCCTTCCTATACTTGTAATGTATAGAGATTCAGACAGACCGTGCAGTTTTAAACACTTTTCTAATTTACTTCTATTATCACATTTCTGTTATCTTGGTAACAGCAGGGATGTAAGCTCAGGAACATGCACGTGTCTGGGACACTACATGGCAGAAGTTTTGCAAGAAAGTTATACAGATGGAAGAGCACTAGATGGCAGCACTGTTTCTTGTCATATAGTGCTCCAGACACCTAGGTATCTCTTCAACAAAGAATACCATTAGAATGAAGCAAATTTGATAATAGAAGTAAATTGAAAACTTTTTTTTAAATTGTGTGCTCTGTCTGAATCACAAAAGAAAATGTTTGGGTTTCATATCCCTTTAATGCAAAACAGTCCTTCGCCTTTGCTGACAGCTTGATAACCTTAAGCCCACAGTATTTAATTGTTGGTATATAAATATAATTAAAGGGACACTAAAGAGAATTTTTTCTTTCATGATTCGGATAGCACACACAATTTTAAGCAACTTTCTAATTTTCTCCTATTATAAAAAAATCTCCATTCTCTTGCTATCTTTATTTGAAAAGCAGGAAAGTAAAGCTTAGGCAACTTCCCATTTTATGTTCAGCACTCTGGATAGCACTTGCTTATTGGTGGCTACATTTAGCCACCAATCAGCAAGCACAACCCAGGTGCTGAACCAAAAATGGGCCGGCTCCCAAGCATTGCAGATAAAGATAGCAAGAGAACAAAGAAAAACTGATAATAGGAGTAAATTAGAGTTTCTTAAAATCGCTTGCTCTATCTGAATCATTAAAGAAAAATAAATGAGTTTAGTGTCCTTTTAAAGGGGCAGTCTACTCCAGAATTTGTATTGTTAAAAAATGCATTAAGATAAGAAGCGGCCTTCAAGGGCTTAGAAATTAGCATATGAATCCACCTAGGTTTAGCTTTCATCAAAGAATACCAAGAGAACAAAGCAAATTTGATAAAAGCAACTTGGAAAATTGTTTAAAATTGCATGCCCTATCTGAATCATGAAAGTTTAATTTTGACTAAACTGTCCCTTTAATGTCCTATTATATCTTGCAGCCTTTCAGTTCTTAAACTGAGTCGACCAATTTCCAAAATTAATATTTGTGTCCTCATCTTTTATTACTTTGAGATAAAATTACACAGGCAGAGAGAAATATTTTACACCAGAATATTTCTCATATTTATGTCAATAAGAAACAGAATTGTGTGTATCCCTTTCCTTGTAATAACTGTAACACAGGTATCACATTTCATTAGTATGAAATGCATTTCATTAAACATAAAACAGGTGCCCTATTATCGAAGTGACAGTATTCAGCTGAGCAAAGGTGATTCATTTGTCAGGAGGAATCATTGCAATTAGCTGTTGAGCCTCTATTGAAACAATAATTTAGTTCCATTTGCTCAAATATATGATTACAGTGTATTGAGGAGTGTCTGGAACAATAATACATTGGAGAGGAGCAAAGAAGAATTCTAAAAAAATCTAAAATATGAAGTCTATTAAGTAACCCCTCAACTAACCCTATATGGGAAAAAAAATGAAAGAATGAAAGAAAGTCAGGCAAAACTCACACTCAACTGAATCAAGTTGTTTACCAACTTTTAATAGTTTTTCCCAAAAAATGCAGAATGATTGATTGACCAAAATATTGCAAACAGTACAAAGCTGGTTAAAAATGTTTTTTTTTTACTTTTTTAATTTTCAGAATAAAACACATTTAAATTAGACTTGTTTTGAAATTAACCCAATTTTTTAACCCAATTTTTTTCTATTGTGATTCAGATTGAGCATGACATTTTAAGCAACTTTCTAATTTACTCCTATTATCCAATTTTCTTCATTCTCTTGGTATCTTTATTTGAAATGCAAGAATGTAAGTTTAGATGCCGGCCCATTTTTGGTGAACAACCTGGGTTGTTCTTGCAGATTGGTGGATAAATTCATCCTCCAATAAAAAAGTGCTGTGCAGAGTCCTGAACCAAAAAAAAAAGCCTAGATGCCTTATTTTTCAAATAAAGATAGCAAGAGAGCAAAGTAAAATTGATAATAGGAGTAAATTAGAAAGTTGCTTAACATTGCATGCTCTATCTGAATCACGAAAGAAAAAATTTGGGTTCAGTGTGCCTTTAAAGGGACATTAAACACTAAATAAATGCTAGATAGAATAATGCATTCAAAGAAATGATTAGTCTGAGAATAACACGTAGATGTAGTTTTTAAAGTTTCATTAGTTGTTTAAATATTCACAAAACAAGTGTAAAGTTTTAGTGTCTATAAAACAATGGGAGCTACCCTGTTGTAACTTAGGTTACCCTCTCTGCTGTGACCAATTAGGGACAGTTATAAATAGATTACTAGAGTGTGCAGCCAATGACTGTGTAGAATATAACAGTAATCTGCACTTCCATTTCTAACAGGAACTGAAAAGCCAAACAATTTCAGTATGGAATTACAGGAAAAGGGGACAAAATAAATAATGAAAGTATATTGCAGACTTTTTAATATTTATATGATTTATCATTTTATATTGCCATCTCAAAATGTTTAATGTCCCTTTAAGTATGTTGTTTGGGGATAGCTAATTGTTTTTTTTTTCTAATAGCAAACTAGCTATTTATTTCTTAATCGCTAACTGTATTCAGCAAGGGATAAACAAGTGGATGATAAAATATGACTTTACAATTTACTTTGAATTACTAAACAGCTGCCAACTACAAATATATTTTTGTATATAATCACACAAATTGTTTTCGAGGTACTGTAAGACCCATAGGAAGAAACTGGAATTGTTGATTTTTTAATTTTTTTTAATTTGGTTGTTTTAATCATATTTTATTTATTTTTTTCATTTAAAAGAGGTTATTTATAGTCTTCCAAATTTGAAAACGTTGAGGTCCCTGTGCCAAATAATTGCTAGATCACAATAGTAGCACTAACGTTAGTGCGTGCTCAATATAAGAATATTGCAGGCACAATCATTTGTGTGTATTACAAGTTGAAAATCAGCACGTTCGCTTGAGAGCAATCCAATTTAACGAGCGTTGGGTTAGATTTAAGATCTTGAGTAAAGAGTTAGGGATTAAAAAAAAGTTGCACCAAACACAACATAAATACATTAAAATATACATGTAGACTCATATAAATATTATCTGATAAAAAAGTATTTAAGTAAATATTAATAAAAATATTTTATGAGTTCAAAGATATATTGCATTATAACCATGTTTGACCACTGAGGGCTTAAATATATATATTAATGCATATGCAATTAGCACATCTAGGCAAGTTGTACCCACTTTGCTCACTAAAACTGCAAATATACCAATGCACCAGAGTATTCAGGATAACTTATGCAAATTAGATAAGCAACATTTCAGGCTTTTTGCTTCTGATACTGTGTTAAAACAAATGGGGTAAGTACAGCAAATACAAAAAACACCACTTGACAGTTGTTTTGTCTTTATAAGAACTCATCAGCAGTAATTCAATTTTTTTGATAGCTGCTAAGTAAAGCTCATTCCAGGTCAAAATATAAATTTATTTAAATTATGCATAAATAAAAGCATGAGTTTAAAACCCTCTGTTACATAAAAGTAAATCAATAGAAATGATTGCATAGGTAATTAGTACATTTAGGCAAGTATACCCATTTAACTTTCCCCAGTAAAACCCTGTAAACATTGTTATCGATGCACCACATGGTTCTGGGTAAAATATGCAAATTAGATATGCAATATCTCAGGCATTTTGCTTCTGAAACTGTGTTAGAACAGAGCAGTCCCCTAACGTGATAAGAGTAGCAAATACAAAACCACTACTAGGCTTCAGCAGTGGATAGACTTTGATTGCTGTTAAGTGAAGCTTATTCAGGGCATAATCAAAATGTACTTAAATTATGGTGGAGATAAAATACTTAGAATAATATCCTAAATTTCATAATAGATGTTGCATATCTAACTTGCATATCTTACCCAGAATTCTCTGGTGCATTGGTAACAGTGTATATGGAGTTTTACTGGATGAAGGCAAGCAGGGATACTTGCCTAGATGTGCTAATTGCCTACTCAATAATTTCTATTGATATATATCTTGCTAAATTATAAATTGTGCACAACCTTTAATCTAGCTGTTAATCAGCTGTTGTGCAGGTGTGTACCTCATCAATACCATTATCAGCCAGTGATACCTATGTATCAAGTATCAGATTTTAATTAAAGGGCAGTAAACCATAACATTTTCTTTCTACCGTTGTGTGGAAATAGTATTAAACTAAATAATTGTCAACATGCTAAATTATGTAACTTGCTTACATTGTTCACAATCTGAATATGAATTTTATTTATTTATTTCCAAGCCCTCCATTAAATTTTTTACTGAAACCTTATTGATGTGCGATATTTGGACCTCGGCTATGAGTGCACCATATTTGCGCATTTGCACCTCAATACCACTGACCTAATTGTAAATATCAGTCAGTCATGCTTCGTTTTGGCACCCAAAAGTGGGAGTAGAGCTGCTGGACTGGAGACATAGTTCTTTACCATGATAAAATTTTATTCAGAAGCTCAAGTGTATAGTAGATTGCGGCATTGCACATGTGCACAAGAGGGTTCTTCAACTAATTATATATGAATAAACTATGAAAATTGATTGGCCACATTTTAAATGAGGTTTGCTTTATTCAATGAGTTTCAGTTAACGATGCTCACTGACACATTTAAAGGCTACAGTTGGATTAAAGAAATAAGATATGTATTTAAATGTAAGTTATATTTCAACTTCATTAATAGATGTTCAAGTGTATCTATAAAAAATACTGTTACATTGAACGTTTAATATACCTTTAACATTTTTTCATGCAAATATTAAACTTTCATTATTCATTCATTATTCATTATAGAGCATGCAATTAAAAAAACTTTTTTTTACCTGTTCTAGGTGGAGAGCACTTGAACATGCTTCACTACCATCTAATGGGCTTGAGGACCTGATCTGGATCCCTCCACACTGCCCTAAACAGGCTCCTATATCGAATCCCGTTTTCAGATATTCCAATCCCAATTCTTTAGACTCAGATACAACACACTAGTTTCTCCCCATCCCTCTCCAATCCACTCTATTAGGGGGCTTGTAATTGGTCTATCAGAATCTCACATTAGACACTAGAACTCTATAGTCATGGTGCCGCTTAGACTCTTATTCTCGTGACACTTCCTTTACTCATCAGCAAATGACCAAATCGATAAGCCTCCTCCAAAAATTACACTTTGAATTTCTCTACTTGACAGTGCTAATAAGAGGATGGGGATTTTTTTTTCAGAATGCCCTCGTCCCTCTTCCCTGTGGGAAATTAAATGTTGCACAGGTATCCAGATGTATTTTTAAATTGCCCAACATTCACTAAGACTAAATACATTGGTGCTTATGAGGAGGAATGGAGATGTGAGTACACAGAGATGTGGCAAATAGCTCTACGTGAGACTAAGACAGCAATACATTGTGTCACGCTTTATGATTTATACTATAGATTACTAACCTGATGGTACTTGGTGCCCACCAAATTGCAAAAAATGTTTCCTACCCAGTCACTGATGTGGTAATGAAATTGCAGAGAACTGGTTACCCCTTCCCATGTCTGGTGACGTGCCCAAGTATTAAACCTTTCTAGAACAAGGTATTTTAATTAAGTGCTCATCTGGGTCTCCTGGATACATTTAGCTCAGGCTCTGCTTTACTACATTAGGGACTTAAAATGAACCCCCCCACCAAAAAAAAAACGTAAAAAATATCTTCTAATTTACATTTTCCTAGCTGTAAACCTTTCAATAGCCAGAAATTGGAAAAAGGTGGACACTCCTCGCTGGAGAAATATTGTAGAGAGCATTAGCCATATCAATATATGGAAGAATATGTATTTCACTCTAAACAACAAAAGAGTTACACTATATGATCTGGGAACCCTGAGAAGTTAAAGAACCAATATTATCTAGTGATGAGACTAAACCCATTAAGTCTTGAGGCGTTTTATATGTGATTGGAGCTGAAGAGGTTGTTTTGACTGCCAGATGGTGGAGATTAGTATCTGCCAGTTTCTTCCCCTATCTCATTCACTGTTGCTATTATTATTTGTATTTTTTTCTCTTTCCTTAGATGCAGTACCTTGTACATAAAAAAGACTATGAGTGCTTGACTGGATCTCATGTTAAACCAGTCTTGATATGTTAAATTAAGTTCTAAAGTTAAAATACTTT